>NW_027186645.1:14125568-14150051 GCF_028583685.1 Petaurus breviceps papuanus | reverse complement strand
CTTCTTCTTCTTCTTCTTCTTCTTCTTCTTCTTCTTCTTCTTCTTCTCAGTTCAAGGCCACACGACTAGTGTTAAGTGTCTGAGGCTGGATTTGAACTCAGATCCTCTTGACTCCAGGGTGGGTTCTCCATTCACTGTGCCACCTAGCCGCCCCTTAAGTGCTTCTTAACAGAAAGCAAGGTCAGGTGCTTTAACTTTGAGGGCATGATACCAATATTGGCTATTGTATTTTACCTGAGTTTTGTTGTATTGTAATTGTTTGAATGATGATCTACATCATTCATGTTATTTCCATTTACTATAAATACCATCATATTGTTTATATTTAATATTAATACCAAAAAATGGGAAACAAAATGGTAAATATAATGATCTTAATAATCACTATGTCTTATATAGAAGGTTAACAGACTCCCTCTTTAACTTCACACAAAGTGTAAAGTATATAAGACCCAGCTTTGTATATAGTGTGTCAATAAAACAACAACAAAAAGCAAACACTCTTCTCTACAATCTTTGTTTCTTTAGAATTAAATGTGGCCTTAAATGTTCTCCTCCAACAAATAGTCTTTCATGCATATATTAAGATTGTACAAGATTTTTTAATATATGCATTCACAATATAACAGCTTAACAACCTTTTGATTATTAACATATGAAGTGAGAGAAATTGGTAGATATTTAACAACCAGTTTGGGGAAGAGGATGTGTGCCAGGAAATGTACTCAACAACACTTTTCAGTTTAATCTGTATTCTTGACATTTTCTCCATCATTTTTTAAACTCTAGACAATCAACAAAACAAAGAAATTAAGCCTGACTTTGTAAATGCTGCCATTGTGAATTTAGCAATTGTAACTCAGTTTGATCTGGCTCTAGCACACCTCTGGACAGGGAACCATATTCGTTGCTGGCTTGGAGAATATCTTGCCCAGAGTCCACATGAAAGAAGGATTCTTTGTAGAATCATAGCTTCCCAAAGTGGGTGATACTGCCCTCTGAGGGGCACTGGGACAGTCCAGGGGGATGGCAGTAGCCTTGGGTGAAGTTGGGGGGGCATTGAATAAAAATAAGGGGGCAGTGGAAACATAAGAAAAGAAGAGAAGAAAATTTTGAAAAACTGTTCATAAATGTTTTATCTATTGTGTAACAGCATTAAAGCCATTGCATTATTTTCCGAATAAACACACAAAATTTAAGTTATGACCAATAAGTGGTTAAGTCCACCAACAGGTCTTAACAAGCAAGTGTTGGCAGGTGTGCATGTTAACCATTGCTAGGAAGTCCAGCATGCATAAGTAGGAAATGTGTTTGTAGTGACTTGTTTACAATACAGTACTATATGGTTACATAACACAATTGTGTCATTAAAATTTCAATGCAGGAAAAAATCCACAAATTTACAATAAATTATTAAATTTAAGATGTACCATCTTTTTAAAAAATATATTTTTGAAATGATGCAAATTTCCAAAAAAATGTTATAGAGTTAAAGAAAGTAGATTTCTAGGGGCCACAGAGTAATTAATTTTTCTAAAAAGGGGGTGGTAGGCCAAATAAGTTTAGGAAACTCTATAATGTAAATGATCAAATATTCCATTTGTTCCTATTGATAGATGACATTCTATCTAGCTCAGAATATTAAAATATCAACAATCCACAGCCACTCAAAATCTATCAATGTAACAATCTATACAGAAAAAAGGGCAAAAATACCTATTTCTCACTTTGACATGCATTTGAATGGGCAATCAATTGGGTCTGTGCATAAATGTGTTTACCTAGGACATGCAATGCAGATGAAGACTGAGATGATCCAGATTTGACTAGTGAGAAGAGAGCTGGCTAGATGTTGTTAGTGAAATTTCATTGTACATTCAAAGATTGTAAGCTGCTCTCTGACTGGAACCCAATAATTAAAAATACCTAGTGATGTTTTATGGATGAGAATCATGGAACACTACAGTCTTTGGAGAATCAGAATTGCTAGTGACCCAAAGGGCAATGGAAAGATGCATGATGGGCATAAATAGGCTGAAACATATCCTCATTGAAATAGAGTGTAATGGAGCACAATTTTAAATTGTAGATCCATTAATAAAACTTTATGAATGGTTTTATCCTTCCACAATCCCTCACCATGCAAGTGGTGGGGGTGCACATTAGGGGGAACAGTGCCGTATTTCTTTTCCAAGCCCCTAAGCAGAATCCTTAGACTTAGAACTGGAAGTGATCTTAGACATTATCTATCTAAGTCTAACCCAGGGGAAGAAACTGAGATTGAGAAAGGTTAAGGGGTTTGCCCATGGTCACATTGGTAGTAAGTAACAGAGTTGTTATTCAAACCCAGGTCTTTTGACTTTAAATCTCATGCTCTGGCCCCAAGAACCAGTAAGGTGGCACAGTGGAAAGGGTGCTCTGTCTGAAGTCCAGAGGATGGACTCATTTGTTGTGCGATCCTGGGCTTGTCAATTAACCGCCCCCTGCCTCAGTTTCCTAAGTGTAAAATGAGGAAAATAACTCCTATATCCCACATTTGTTGTGAGGATCAAATAAGATAATATTTCTAAAGCACTTAGCACATAGTAGGTGTTTAATACATGATTATGCTCTTCCCAAACCACATACCAGATAATTTTCCTTACTTGAAACAAGATGACATATGCATATTGTTGATTGGGAATATAAACCTTATCTTTTTCTAAGTGAACTAGTTCTCACTGGACTAGAAACATTATCATTTTAATATAGTAAATATTATTTGTTAATTGTTGATTGTTTAAAAATGTATAACTCCAAATGAATTTGGGGATAATAACACTTTATATTTATTAATAAGAAGTCATGATCTAAAGAGCATTTAAAATGCTTTATAGCTTTCAAACTATAAAAGAAGTATGAGAAGTAGTAAGATGTAGGAGACAGATGGCCTGGGAGTCAAGACAATCTGGGTTGAAGACTCTCTGAACACAGGGTTACTATGGCCAAGTCACTACATTTTTCATACTCCCACGCATTCTGGCATTCCATGACTCTCAACAACATAAAGTAACTAGGTATTTTAAAAATTGATGAGGCTATCAGTTGCAGAAAACCTGCCACTCTCCATTGGTAGAGGTAGTTTACTCATTGGGCATCTCCCTACACCAATGAAATCATAGCTTTAGTCCAAAAAAATCATTTCCAAAGTGATTACATATACACTTTCATCTGATAGTCCAGCAATCCTGGGAAAAAGTCTATTCTAGTCCACAGTGATCTTGGGTGGTAAGAGAGCAGATAGAATCTTCCCATTTTACAAATGAAGAAACTGTTGACCAAGAGCTTTAATGATTTGTTCCAAGCTTATATAATTATTGAGCACAGTTAGGACTAGATTACAGATTTTACTCCTAGCTCAGAGTTCTTTCCACTTCTCCATGATGCAGTAATAAAAATAAGGGTAGAAATTTGGCCTTTTGAATGTTTCACCTCCTGAAATGATTGGTTTATGTTACAGTTTATATCACAAATTAGTCACAAATGGCCCTCTTTATGATATTTTTTGAATTTTCATGTCCTACTATTTTTTCCACGAAGTTATACTAACAAAATTTTTAGTCTATTAAAAAAAAATCTTGCCTGGACAGAATCAACACAACAAATATTTATGAGTGACCAAGGAGTGTACAATATTGTTGTAAAGCTTAGAGGCTTATTGATGGCCAAAATTTTACTGGTTTAGCCAAAAGCCATTGCAAGACTTACCCAGTTGTGAATTGATAAAAAGAGATAAGATCATTGTCGTATTCTCTTTGTCAGACAGCCTGTCTCTGGACTCATTTTACAATTTGTAAAAAATATTGTCAATTAGGGGTGGCTAGGTGGCACAGTGAATAGAGCACCAGCCCTGGAGTCAGGAGGACCAGGCTTCAGATCCAGCCTCAGACACTTAACACAAAAAATAGCCATGTGACCTTGGGCAAGTCACTTAACCCCAATTGCCCTCCAAAAAAAAAAAGGCGAAAATATTGTCAATTAAATCTTATTATTCATTTTCCCTTTCTCTTCCCCCTCCCCCTCCTTCCCTCCCCCTTTCTCTCTTCCTTTTTCTCCTTCTCTTCTTCCATTCAGATCATGTCATCATTCTTTTTCATAATTCAACAATGGTTTCATATAAAAGCCTCAATCAGTTAGCCACTAATTTACTGTTGACTAAAAAATGCTATGGATCCTATTTTCCCTAAATATCACATCTAATATCCTGACTATGAGAGGAACTTCCAGAGTTACTTTGGAATCTTGTCAATCTGGCCAAAGTGGTTTCAAACTAGAAAGAAGGGGTGATGAAGAAAACAGTCCATGGATATCTATCGAGTTAGATCTCAAAGGGGGTATACACAGAACAGGAAGAAGAAACAAGAAACAGAACCCAAGTTGTCAGTAATAACACCTGACACTTATAGAATGCTTTAATGTTTGCAAAGTGACATAAGGGCTAGGTGGCACAATGTACAGAGCATTAGACCTGGAATCAGAAAGACCTGAGTTTAAATCCTGCCTTAGACACTTAGCTGTATGTGACCTTGACACTGTTAGGTGTTGAGTGTACATATACAAAAGTGAAGTGAATTAGTTCTTTTTAAGATAGTATTTTTATTTTTTCTCCAATTACATATTAAGAAAAAAATTTTGCATTCATTTTTACAACACTTTGATTTCCAAATTTTTCTTTCTCCTTCCCTTCCCTCTTCTGAAAATTGTAGGTGGTTTGAGATAGTTTATACATGTGCTATAATGTAAAACATATTTGTCACAGTTGTGGAAGAAGAAACAGATCAAAAGGAAATAAAACCATGAGAAAGAATGAAGTGAAAGAAAATGCTTCAATCTGCATTCTGAGTCCATTAGGTCTTTATCTGGATATGGGTTGCGTTTTCCCCCATGAGTTCTTTGTATTTTTCTTGAGTTATTGTGTTGCTGAGAGAAACTAAGTCATTCATAGTTGGTCATCACATGATGTTGCTTACTGGTTACAATGTTTTCCTGGTTCTACTCATCACCTTGCATCAGTTTGTACAAGTCTTTTCAAGTTTTTCTGAAATCTGCCTGTTCATAATTTCTTATTGTGTAATAGTATTTCATTACATTTATATTCCACAGCTTGTTCAGCAGTTCCCCAATTGATGAGCATTCTCTCAGTTTCCAATATTTTATCACCACAAAAAAATGGCTGCTATAAATATTCTTGTACATGTAGGACCTTTTCCTTTTTTTATGATCACTTTGGGATACAGCCTTAGAAGTGGTATTGTTAGGTCAAAGGGTATGCACATTTTTATAGCACTTTGGGCATAGTTCCAAATTGCTCTCCAGAATGGTTGAATCAGCTCACAGCTCCACCAACAATGAATTAGTGTTCCAACATTCCCACATCCTCTCCAACATTTATCATTTTTCTATTTTGCCACGTTATCCAATATGATAGGTGTGATATTTTTATATGATTTTTTTTCTTTTTGGAGGGCAGTTGGGGTTAAGTGACTTGCCCAAGGTCACACAGCTAGTTTTTGTGTTGTGTCTGAAGCTGGATTTGAACTCAGGTCCTTCTGACTCCAGGGCCGGTGCTCTATTCACTGTGCCGCCTAGCCACCCCTCTTATATGATTTATAAGCTCCTTTTTCAGATCTTCCATGAGACCTTTCTGGGCTTGAGACTACTTCTCATTTTTCTTTGGGGTTTTGCCCACAGGTGTTTTAACATCGTCTGATTCATCTGACCATAGAAAGTTTACAGCTCATCTCCCCCCCCTCTTTTTGGCCTTTTTCCTTTCTTTTAAATTTCAGCTCTGCTCTCAGGGTAGAAGGGGCACTGTCTCTCGCTTCTTGTGCTAATGGCCCTGGCTGTTTACCTGGTGCTGCACCGATGTTGCCCTGAGGCCCATGGGGGACCCTTATGTCTGGTGCTGTCTTGTGAGGGTGGGAATTGGCTGACATTGCTGGAGTCCACAGGGGTCTTGCAGCTTACCAGGTGGTGAGCTGGGGTCCTAGTGGTAGTGCCTGGTACCTGCTGAAGCCTGGTGGGGTGTTTCTGTATTTACCAGTGGCTACACTGAAGCACATGGGGTTGGGACTGTGGAGGCTGCCTGTTTGTTTGGGGGTACACTGAAGGGTGGCAGGACCGGTGCAGGCTGGTGGCACCCATCTAGTAGGAGTCTACCTGTTTGCCCAGGGCTGTGCTGAAGCACATGGTAGTTTTTGAGGCTGCAGGATGCCTATTTCCCTGGCTATGCTAAGGCATATTGGAGGTCCTAGCATTGGCGATTGACTGCTCCACCACACTGGGGCTCAGGATCTCATGTTGGTTTGCTGAGGTGGGGCTAGCTGCTGACTTGCTGGAACCCTTCCAGTTCTAGACTGAACTCCCCTCTCATTGTAGTGAAATGGACCTTCCTTGCTGATTCTCCAAGTTTCTTGGGCTAAAAGATTGTTTCAGCCTGTCTTTTTTGCTGATTCCACTCTTCCAAATTCCACTGATTCCAAAATCCAAAAGGATTTTGTTTGGGGGTGCTATTTTATAGTTATTTGGAAGTGAATGTGGGAGAGTTACAGCAGTTTACTGCTTATTCTGCTATCCTGGCTCCTGGAAGCACTGAAGTGAAAGAATTCTTTCCCTCAATGAGGTCACATTCTCTTGAGGGTAGAATTGTACAAATGGTTTATACATATATAGAAAATATATACAGAAAAAATACAGGATAATTTTTTGGGAAAATGCATAGCAGCCGGGGGGGGGGGTCAGGAAAGACTTCTCAAAGGTTGTACTTGTGCCATTTTTGAGGAAAGGAAGGATTCTGAGAAGCAGGGGTGAGGAGGGAGTATATTCTTAGAATGAGTGACAGACTGTGCTAACGCCAGGGGAGGAGGGATGCAATTTAATAGGAGCACAAAGGGGCCAGTTTGGCAGTACCAAAGAGTGCACCTTTTAATGTATAATAAGCACTTAATGTATAATGAGTCTGGAAAATTAGCCTGGATACAGGATGTGAAGAAAACAGAAGAGATAAAAATGAGTGAAAAGCGCAAATGGTATAATTTTCAAAAGAATGGAAGAGAATGGCGTATGAAAACTATATGCTGGTGACCTTGATTTTCATTACTGACACATTCTGGGATGCATTATTAAAGGGATAATTAGTGAAAAACAGGCAGGAATCAACCAGAAATATCACAGACACATCAAAAACAGTTTACACCTGGCTAACCTTACCATCGATAAAAGTATCATGATATTCTTGTGGAAAAAATGGAGAGGTTAGGGGCATATAATAATATTAGTAAGTAGATTAAAAAGTGGTCAGATAGTCAAGCCTAAAAAATCGTTGGTAAGCGTTCCATGTCATTTTGGATGGATGTTTGTCATTCATAAAATGCCTGGGGATCTGTGTTTGGCTCCATGTTGTTTAACCATTTTGTCAGCAATTCAGATAAAGGTATCAGTGGCATACTTACCAGATTTACAGATGGAATAATGTTGGGACTGATAGTTAACAGCCTGGTTGATAATAAGGATACAAAAAATCTTGAAAGGCTTGAAATTTAGGCCAAGTCAAATAAGGTGTAATTTAATGTGAATTAAATGTGAAAGTTTGCACCTTGGTTAAAAAAAGTCAGTCATAATGTAGGGCAGGGTAGGTATAGCTAGAGAGCAATTGATCTGAAAACTATCTAAGGGTCTCAGTGGACTACAAGTTTAATATGAGTCAACAGTATAATATAGTAACCAGTAGAACTAATGCAATCTTGGGCTACAGTAAAAGAAGCTTAATGAACAGGACTGGGGAGGTTATAGTGGTAATATTCAGACTATATTCAGAGTACAGTATTCACTTTTGGGTGTCACATTTTAGAAAATATATTGTTGATATGCTAGAGAATGTCCAGGGGGTAAAACTAAGAGTGAAAGATCTTGTAATCATGACAAAGTCTGGAGAAGAGATTTAGGAGGGCATCAATAGCTGTCTTTAGGCATTTGAATTTCTCTCTGTAGATGGGAGATTAGTCAGTCAGTAAATAAACAAACACCTACTTTGTACCAGCCACTGTCCTAAACACTCAGGGCTATAAAGACCTAGAAGTGGTATTGCTGAGTCATTTTTATAGCCCTTTGGCACATGAAAAGAGTTAAAAGATAGTCCTTGCCTTTAAGCAGCTCATAATCTAATGTATTAGATTTGATTTGTGTGGCACCATTTGGCAGAATTAGGAGTGGAAGTTGGTTTTTTTTCCTTTGGAGGGGGCAATTGGGGTTAAGTGACTTGCCCAAGGTCACACAGCTAGTAAGTATTAAGTGTCTGAGGCTGGATTTGAACTCAGGTCCTCCTGATTCCAGGACCAATGCTCTATTCACTGTACCACCTAACTGCCCTAGGATTGGAAGTTCTAAAGAGACACATTCAGTCTTAATAAATAGAAAAAAAAAATCTTATCAATTAGAGCTGTTCAAAATGAGATGGACTGCTTTGGGAGATAGTGGGCTCCCCTAGAAAGAGATCTTTAAGCAACAAATGGATGACTAATTGTCAGAGATGTTGTAGAGGGAATTCTTGTTTAGGTATGGCTCTGAGGTCCCTCCATCCCTGAAACTGTGGTTTCATGAATAGATTGCTTCAGTTTTAATGTACACTACTCTCCAAAAGGCCAGATCTCAGAGAATAAGTGGGGTTGTTAACAATTATTAATTATCCTTCACTAAAGTTGGATGATAGAACGGAAAATCTAGACCTAGAAGTGAACTCAGAGACCATCTAACCCTGTCTCATTTTTTTAAAACTTTATTTATTTTTAGGTTTCAGCGCTCACCTCCATAAGTTTTAAATTTTCTCTGCCTCCCTCTATTATGCCCCCCTCCCCAAATGGAGTGCAATCCAATATAGGGTCTACATATATGATGCTACATGAAAATGAGCATGGGCCGAACTGAAGAGTGTGGAATGATTGGACACGAGCCAGACAGGTTCTGTCATAGCAGTTCCAATTTATTAATCAGAGAGCAGGGTTTATATAATGACCATAAAGCAATTATCTCTTCGATTCCCATAAGAGAATGTTTAATTGTCCTTGCTCATTGATGTACATCTGTATGTTTTAATGTCCTTGTTCCCTTGCACACATCTATGTCTGGGTCACTGCTTGGTTATCACGTCCTAAACTCCTGCAAGTCAGGAAGAGATGGCAAGCCAATCTTAAGACATAAAATAGCCTTCACGGGGAGCTGGGTTGGGAGAAATCCTGGACCAGACTCTTCCCATGTATGGACCAGGTCAGAGACTGGCCCTGGACACATACACATTCTTATTAAGCTTATTTTCACATTAGTCATGTTGTATAGAAGAAATGGAAAAGATAAGAGGAACCATGAGAAAGAAAAAAAAAACAGAACAGAACACAAAAAAAGAGAGAGAGAAAGCAAATAGTATGTTTCGATTTGCGTTCATACTCCGTATTTCTTTCTCTGGATGTGGATGGCATTTTCTACTATGAGTCTTTTGGAGTTGGTTTAGGTCCTTAGATTGCTGAGAAGAGCAAAGTCTATCAAAGCCAGTCATCACAAAATGCGACTGTTACTGTGTACAATGTTCTCCTGGTTCTACTCACTTCACTCAGCAGCAGTTCATATAAGTCTTCCAGATTTTTCTGAAGTCTGCCTGCTCATCATTTCTTATAGCACAGTATTATTCCATTACATTCATATACCACAATTTGTTCAGCCATTCCCCAGTTGGTGGACATCCCTTCAATTTCCAGTTCTTGGCCACCACCAAAACAGCTGTTATAAATATTTTTGTATATGTGGGTCCTTTTCCCATTTTTGTGATCTCTTCAGGATATAGACCTAGAAGTGGTATTGCTGTGTCAAAGGGTATGCACATTTTTATAGCCCTTTGGGCATAGTTCCAAATTGCTCTCCAGAATGGTTGTATTAGTTTACAACTCCACCAACAATGCATTAGTGTTCCAATTTTCCCACATCTTCTCCAACAGTTATAATTTTCCTGTTTTGTCATGTTAGCCAAGATAGGTGTGATGTGGTACCTCAGAGTTGTTTTGATTTGCATTTCTCTAATCAATAGTGATTTAGAGAATTTTTGTATGACTATAGATAGCTTTAATTTTTTCAACTAAAAACTGTCTGTTTATATCTTTTGACCATCAGTTGGGGACCAATCTCATTATACAGATGAGGAAACTTGAGGCTCAAGGAGTTAAATAAGCCCAAGGTCACACCAGTAGTAAATGTTAATTCTATTCCTCACTGTGTTGTAGAAAAACTTTGTAGGAGGGCTGGCTCCTAGGTGATTATATCTATATATGTTTATGTCAATGTCTGTGTCCGTATCTCTATTTTTAGACCACGGTAACTCATGAAAACTATCTTTAATGGAGAGATTACGATCTTCATTGGTGAATGGGATACCCATATCAATGAACTCACAGCTCTTTGAAAAAATTAAAAGATATAACTAACATGAAAAGTACCCAGGAAAATCTGTTGAATGTATAACATAGTGAAAATACTTTGATAAACGTTTAACATATAAACAGATATTGGGCATTCAGGAGACCTATATTACCAAGATGTTATGTATTTGTTTGTTCATTCTATTGGAAAGCCCACTGGATTTGGAATCAGATTACCTGACCTCAAACTGGATTTGAAGCACACCTCTGACAAATACGTACTATATGACCCTGGACAATTTAACTAACCCTTCCCAAGCTCACTTTCTGCATCTATAAAACAAGAATAATAATAACTCTACAACTAAATTTGTTGTGAGGATTAAATCATATAATGCATATAAAGTGTTTTGTAAACTGAAAATGCTTTATAACTGACAGTTTTTCCAATACCTTTATTGATACTCCTGGAAAGAGGCATTTTATGTTTCTTTACTTTCTTGCATATCTCCTTTGAATTGACTCTTAATAAAAATAGCCTCTTACAGTGATATAAACCCCTTCAGTTTATGTTGAATAGTAGCTGAAATTTAGAAGTGTTTTTCCAGATTTACAAGAAAGACATAACTGTACCTCCTGGTTCTAATCATGATAAAAAAAATTGACATTCATTGCTATTTGGGGTTTGTGCCAAGGATATAACCCTCAGGTTATTCCCTGACCGGCATCTAAACAGAGAGAATGCTGTCTAGTACTTAAAGCATAAGACTATCAAGACAGGACTCTATGTCCAGCTTGTTTATTCACTCACTCAGTAGCCTTCCCTAAGTTATTACCTTCTTTTACAACTGTGGTTTGGCTCATGGCATACAAAGGGATAGACTCAAAACATGTTTTTATGTGCTAAAGATGTTGTAGATTCCATAGTGGGGAGCTGACCTCAGAATCAGAAAAACCTAGACTCAAATACCACCAAACACATACTAGCTATGTGACCCTAGGCAAGTCACTTAGCTTCTCAGGATCCCACACAATTCTCTAAATGGCAGAACATATATCACTCTGTATTAGTAGGGGAACTTCTACATTAGCAGCTCCCTACATCAATGAAACCACAGGTCCAGAACAACCAAAAGTTGTTGTAATAATAATAATAATAAGCATGTATATAAACATACAGACATGTATTTGTGTATGTGTGTGGGTCAAACAACCAAGGCTTTTGCCTCTCCTTGCCCATCACTGACTCATTATGGGACTGTATCTGTACTAATTTTTCTGAGTTTCAGAGTATCCGCTATAATAATTATTATCTCTACCTTTGTCACAGAGGTGTTGTGAGGACAGAGGTAATGTCTAGGAAGAACCTTGAGTTCTTTGGAAGATAGAAACTCCGCAAAGGTGTATTTTAATTTAAAGTTTCATGGGAACTGGTTCTAAATATAATTGCCCAATATGGGGCTTTTGAGGTCCCCTTTGGCAGGCTGGTAAAGTCTTTGGACCCTTGCTCAGAATGTTTTTAAATGCATAAAATTCATAGATTCCAAAGGAAACTTTTTACTTTGAATTAGATTTATCAAAATATATATTTTTCAAAGTTTGTAAGCCCCAGGACAAGAAACCTTGGTAGCAGAATGTTGATACTGACCAAAGGCATTTTGATTAAAGGTTCCCTCAGCTCTATCCCATGTTCTCTTGGGCATTTTTTCCCACTGCCAGGAGCTTCTCTGGGTGACTTGCTTCTTCAGTACAATGAAAGAAATCATCATCATTTAGAAATCTCAGTGTGTAAGGCTCTTTTAGTTGACAGTTGTTTGTTGGTTTTAACAGTTATTTTCAAGTTCTAGTCAACTGTTTCAGAAATGTAACTATGGCAAGTCAACCACAACTAAGCTAGGAATTAAAAGAAAGCCATTGGAGGTGCTTCTTCTCTGTTTTGTCCATAAAGTGGTAACAAAATTATTCCCATCCCTAGGAGCTTCCTGCCCCTTTGGTAGCAGCCCAGGTGGGCTTATACCACCTCCCTTGTGCTAGATCCAGAAATTGTTTAGTCTCTAAACTACTCTATTGAAGAAGTGAGTAAGTGAATGAATAAAACATTCATTAAGTGCTTATTGTGTGTAAAGTTCTATGCTACAAATTGAGGGTACAAGTAGAAAATTAAGTCAATCCTAGCTCATATTCATTTAATGTAAGGTTTCAGCTCCAAGCCAGGTGGAAAAGTCCCATGGTTCTGTGGGTGAAGCAGCAAAGCCGATGGTAATGGTTTGTAATTAATGTTATTTGTATTGCTAAACTCATCCATTTCTGATGTTGAACCATTTAACAGTGTCAAGGGCTTGGGTATGAAGAACCTTGTTTTCTGGGTCTTCAGTAGCTGAGGCTGTGGCATCTGTAGGAGCAGTTCCCAGTTGGTATCTCCACAGAGGTTGCTTTCTGATCTGATATCAGGATCTAAAGGGAGATGGTAGTCAAGATGGTGGTGGTGATTTGGCACATGCTGCCTTCTGTCTTTTCCTCATGGTAGCCTTGCTGCTTCAGTTAGGCTGGCTTGCCTGATCTTGGTGGGGATGGATGACCCCTTGTTCCAGAAACGTTGCTTTTTTGCATAACATCTATGAGGGTTGAGTTGGAAGCAGGACTGGATGTAGGGCTAGGGGATGCTGTCACTTCTCACGTTCCTGTGCCTATCTGCCCCTTGGATTATATACTTAGAACTAGATGGGGTCATGGATGTCATCTGAGCCAATTTTCTTATTTTACAAATGAGGAACTGAGGCACAGAGATATCAAGTAACTTGTATATGTTTATCCAGGTAGTAAATATCAGAGAGGGGATTCAAACCTAGGTCGCTCAAATCCATCCATCTTTCCTTCCATTGCATCATGTTCCTTCCCCGGGGTGGGGGGTGGGGAAGACATACACCTTAATCCCCAATGCTATTTTCATATCCTCCCTTCATTACCAGTTCTTATAAACCACCTTTCCTCCTTTAAAGTTTGTTCTGTTCTGTCTAGATCTTTGTTGTTGATATAAAAGGACTTCCAGAGGGGGTTCACTCCTGTACCAAAAGTGCAGTCTCCTAATCTTTATCTCCATCCCATGGACTCTAAACCCTTCAAACACCTTCAGTTCCCAGTCTTCAGCCTCTCCAACTCCTATGATCTCTATCTCTGGTTTACTTAACCACCCACTGAAGTGAGTATATCTTTAAACTAGGGTTCTTAACTTTTTTGGTGTCATGGACCCTTTTGGCAAGCCTACAGGTCTTTCAACAAATAATGCTTTTAAATGTGTAAAATACTGAAATAAAGTTGTTAAAATATTTGAAAAGACAAGTTCAAGAACAGCAATATTAAGACTCCTTATTATGACCCACCTACCTCCAAAACAAATTTGTTACAGCTTCTAGAATTCCTAGCTCTATTTTTTCTGAGCCAAATCGTTAAGCTTTCATTTTGTCTGTGCACAGTAGAACTCGTATGTTTAATTGGCAACCTGTTGTAACTATGAATTGTCATGTTCCTCTTCAGCAAAGTGGAAACAGAATGATAGTATTCTCTAGTGGGAGGAGCCTCAGAAGTCCTTACATTAAGTATGAATTCCCTCTGTAGGACTTTGTCCATCCTCAAAGTGATTATTTAGCATGGATTGGCTATCTTCATTTGCTGTGGAATGTGTGTTGCTTGAATTATCACAAAAAGAAATAGTAAGAAACTCAATTTAAAAGATCTGAGGTGATATCATCTTTACAATATAATGTTATAAGAGATAATAAAATATATTGAGAAGCAGCATTGTCGTGTCCAGACTCTAACACATACTGGCTGAGTCTTGACCTCACAATACCCTAGGCAACTGACTACAAAGTAGAGAGACCTGGAGAATCTCTATTGGTATTAAGCAGATCTGCACAACTTGGCAGTCAATAGGGGTCAAAATTAAAATAGCCTAAATTTCTTTGGGTCACAGATAGGTTTTTAGCAGCTCACTTTCCAAGTAAAGGCATAATTAATGATTAAACTGTTTTGTAAATTAACCATATTTTTAAAAAGGACATTTCAATTAATATCAATTGGGGTGGCCAGGTAGCACAGTGAGTAAGAGCACCGGCTCCCGTGTTGAGAAGACCTGGAGATCAAATCCCAGGCTCAGACACTTAGCACCCACCCAGAAACACCTGGCCGTGTAACCTTGAGCAAGTTACTTAACCCCAATTGCTTAGGGGCAGCCAGGTGGCTCAGCGAGTAAGAGCACCATCTCCAGTGTCGGGAGGACCTGGATCAAATCCGGGCTCAGATACTCAGCACCACACCCAGAAATAACTGGCTGTGTAACCTTGAGCAAGTTACTTAACCCCTATTGCTTTTAAAAAAAATCAATTAATGACATTTATTACTTAAGATTTTATTTATCAGGAAATTGCTTTTCTCAGACCAGAAACAAATTGATGATTTGCTGTGGGTCACATGACAAACAGGAGAGAGTAGACAGTGGTAACCCACCTGCCAAGCTATATGACAGGCACTGGAAGACGGGTTAGGCAGGGCAGAGACAAAGTGCTCATTACATCTTTACTTTCTTTTACATCCTCTAAATTTTTTGCAGCCTGCCAGAATCCTTTAGTGGGCTGCAAGTGGCCTGTGACTCACATGTTGTGCAGGCCTGGTATAGCATGTTCCTTATTCAAAGCACCATACTTCAATGAAATAATAGATCCAGTAAAAAATTACCAATACCTCTTACCTTCCTAAAGGTAATTAGATTATTCTGCAGCAAGGCAATAAAATAGTATTTTCATCTTGGTATTAACTGTAGAGATGATTTGATGATGTAAGTAAAGAATAAGTTTCTATTATTATTTCTTTACTATTTTTCATCTTTTAATAGCGTCTTTTGTTTCTTACCAAAAAGGGCATTCAAGGTTATTGTACTTATAAATGGTCCCAGAATAGTGCCATTACGTACTGATCAGGTATCGAGTTTCTCTCTGTTCTATTCAGCATTTATTACCATGGAGACTCAGCAGGCACAAAGTCTAATAATCCTTGCATTGCTACTGATTTTTCCATTGAAGCTTGAGGGGTAGGAGGGAGTGATGTAACCTATTCGTTTTTCAGTTCACACACAACACTTTGTTTTGCAACTTTTTAATGCATTTATGTAATAATTATAATAAGAAATACAAGAAAGAATTTTATTCATTTTCTAGACTATGAACTTTACAAGGTCAAGGACTCTGTCTTATCTGAACTTTATATATCTTCTAGTTGTTAGCATAGAATTCTACACACTATAGGCACGGGATAAATGTATGTTGAATTAAACAAAAATTTGCTGAATATCTGCTTGGTCTTCAGGTCTGTGGAGTGATATACTTCAGTCAAGAAAGCAGGCCTTTTACTACTTGTCAGTCTTTTGTGCTAATCACTGGAGATACAAAAGCAAAAATGAAACAGCCCCTGTTCTCAAGCTTACTTTCTAAAAGGAAAGACAGCATTTATGGATAAATATATCTAGAAATGTGTGTATATGTATATGTAGAATACATATGTATATGGAAGTCAGGTGGGACAGTTGATAGCATTTTGAAGCTGGAGACAGGAAGCCTGAGTTCAAATCCAGCATCAGTCACTTGCTAGCTATCTGATGATCCTGGGCAAATCACAACCTCCATCTGCCTTAGTTTCCTGATCTGTAAAATGGGGACAATAATAGCAACTACCTCCCAGTGTTGTTGTGAGGAGGATCAAATGAGATATTATTTGTAAAACATTTTGCAAATCTGAAAGTACTGCAAGATGTTACCATTATTATTATTTGTACATATGAAATGTACAAAATAAATACAAGGTATTTGTAGTAATTGCATGGGTAGTTTTGGAAGAGAGTGCATTCGCAGCTGGGCAATCAGAAAAGGCATAATATAGGTGGTACTTGTGCTGCTAAGGGGACCAGGAATACCAAGAGGGAGAGATGAGGAGATGCAAGAAAGAATAAGGCATTGTCTGTACCTTCAAGGATCTTGCGATGCCATAGGGGAAGGCATTAGAGCTATGTGTAGACAAGTAACTATAATAAAAGGTGGGTTGTGTGGATGTCAGGGAAGACCAGCACCTCTGTCTTGAGGGCTGCAGAGTCCTTTTAGGGCTCCTCATCCACCATTGGTGTTCGTTCACCTGCCACCCAACTCTCACCTGTGGCTCCAAGAAGCAATAGTATGGGCAATGGCCACACCCTGGCAAACTGTAGGTAGACGGGCTAAACCAGTTTGATGGTAACTGATAGGCCTCCAATCCATTGGTGAGTTAAGGGAGTGTCTGTCCCAAGCATGTGAAGACTTCCCCCAGGAAAGAGTAGAGGTCACTGGACTAGCAAACAATCTCTAGCTTCTGCTTGAAGATCACCAATAAAGGGAACCCAGCACTTTTCCAGACAGTTCATTCCATTCTTTGACAGCTACACTTGTTACTGACATCAAGCCTAAATTTCCTTCTTTGCCCATGGTTCTGCTGTCTGGAAACCGAGTAAATCTAATATTACTGTTCAGTTGTTTTTTGGTGTTGTGTGGTTCCTCATGACCCCATTTGGGGTTTTCTTGGCATGGTGGTTCAACATTTCCTTCTCTAGCTCATTTTACAGATGAGGAACTGAGGCCACTAGGATTGAATGACTTGCTCAGGGTCACACAGCTAGTAAGTGTTTGAGGCCAGATTTGAACACAGGAAGATGAGTCTTTCTAACCCCAAGCTCAACACTCTATCCACTGTGCTACCTAGTGGCTTTATTGAATCCAAAACCTCTTACACAAAGCAGTTCTTCAAATATTCAAACTATAATCTCCCACAACCCTCACCACCACACCACTCCCTGAGTTTTCTCTTTGCCAAGTTAAATTTTCCCAGTTTCAACAACCAAGCCCCAAGTGACATGGATTAATTAGGCAGCCAGATGGCACAGTGAATGGAGCACTGGGTCTGGAGTTAGGGAGATCTGAGTTTGAATCCAGACTCAGATACTGACTAGCTCTCAATCTATCTCAGTTTTCTCATCTGTAAAATGGACGTAATAATAACACCTCCCTTGCCGGTTGTTGTAGAAGATCTAATGAAAAAATATTTGTAAAGTGCATTGCACACTTAGCAGACATTTAAATGCTTATTCTCTTCTTTTCCTTCTCCATCTCAGGTACCTTCCTCTGTGTACTCTCTAGTTTTTCAATAGTCTTCCTAACTTGTGATACCTGGAACTAATACAATTGTTGGTGTTGCTGTTTGCCCTTTGTTTTTTGAAGAAGACCAATGGCATCACACCATGTCTTGACTCATGCACGAATTGGATTTAAGTGAGGCAGAGCTACACAAAATCATCAGCCTCGCTCTCTTCTGGAGTCATCATATATCCAATGGAAAGACAAAAGTCAAGATAATGGGCAATGACTCTTGATGCAGTAGGTGACCTTGGCATCTTTGATGCCTAACCAATATCTAAGCCCTCCACCAGTCCTTGCTTCAGCTGCCTTCATGGCCATTGGAACAAACTGTTCTCATCCACACATTCCATACAGGGAAGGCTTCACATGTTTGGGATAGACACCTCCTAATTAACTGTAGGGTTTGAGGAGTGTTAGTTACTCTCAACCTGGTTTAGCACATCTGAAAAGACAATTTTGGGGTGTGGCTGCTGTACATGCTACAACTTTCTGGAGACACAAGTGAGAGTTGAGTGCCAGGTAGACACCAAAGGTGGATGGGCATCCCTGAAAAGGACTCAGCAAGACCCTAACACCAGTGGTATTAGTCCTCTCTGAACATCTTACAACCCCATTAAATACAATACTGCATATGTGGTCTGACTTGCATAGAGTACCTCCTTATTTGATAGCTAGTAGGTCTCTCTTTTTGGGGGTATTTTTCCCACATCTCCTCCAATATTTGTAGTTTACCTTTTCTGTCCTATTAGCCAATCTAATAGGTATGAGGTAGAACTTCAGAATTGTTTTAATTTGCATTTCTCCAAGCAGCAGTGAGAATATTTTTTCATATGTCTATAGATAGCTTTGATGACTTCATCTGAAAACTGATCATATATTTTTATCATTTACCAATTGGGGAATGACTTTCTTTTTTGCTTTTTTTGGAGGGCAATTGGGGTTAAGTGACTTGCCCAAGGTCACATGGCTAGTTTTTGTGTTAAGTGTCTGAGGCCGGATTTGAACTCAGGCCTTCCTGGCTCCAGGACAAGTGCTCTATTCACTGTGCCACCTAGCTGCCCTAACTCTATTTTTTTTTAAAATAAATTTGACTCAGTTCTCTCTATGTTTGAGAAATGAGGTCGTAGGCCTGTCTTAATGAAATAAGTATATTCCCGACATGGGAAACAGCATACATTTATGGAGGCAGGAAAAAGGAGCAAAAGAACACAAAGTACTTAAAATGGTGAAGGATATGTCAACAACAGATTACAAATGCTAATAACACATGATAAGTATCAAGAAAGCATTTCCTCTGTGTTATACTGTCAACAGGATTTGCTATTCTGGAATTGTGGGCTAATTTTATCTCACCTTTTCCAGGGGTCTGTGAAATATGATGTAGGATTCAAACAATTTTCTTCTAAAGAAAGTTCTTACTGACACTTGGAATGCCTACCACATAGCTTAACTAGCTGGAATCATTCTAATCGGAAGGAAAGAGGGTGTAGTTCTAATTGTTGTGAAATGTCCAGGACTGGCAGTTATCATCACTTTTCCTAGTGGCCTCCCTGATTCAATTATTGTACCCCTTATGAAGTTTTCACATTAGGTTTTCAGGTGCTATCTTAAAGTGAGAGGTAGGAGTATGCTTTTTCCCATCTTATTTGAAAATGGTTCAAAATTTTCATTAAAATCAGATCCCTTCATTTCTGTTCCTTGTGTTTTCTCTCTTCACTAACCTGTCTCTCTCTTCTTATCTGCCATAACATCCCCTTCATCCCCAAACACATTTTAAATTCTCACTCCCACTATTTGTAACCTTCTGGCCCAATGGCAGATTGAGTGAGCCTTCAGGCAGTGGAAAACCAGTCAACAGCTGCTGAAATAGTGTCTCTTCTCTAAATAGCTGTATAAACATAAGTGCGGAATTACTGGATTGGGAAAAACATATCTAAAAACATCTGTGACAGTCTTGGTGGATAACCTTATTTAGAGAACACACATGTTTGCATATCAAAAGTATTTTAGCGTGTAGAATAGATGGAAAGAATGGCAGGGTAGGATGCATGAGGGTAGAAAGAAAAGGAACAAAGAAAACATGTTGTAAAGTTGTAGTTTTGCACAATGACACATCTGGAACTTTGATTAAAAAACAGAAATTATTTGAAAGTTGGTGACTGAATTAATTATATCCATTAAGCCTTTCTCTAGTCTGCCTGCAACAACAAAATCAGCTTTTTTTTCTAAAGAAATCAAACCACCACTAAATTCAGTGGCTTGTGAATTCAAAGTGAAAAGGGTAAAACCTCTCTTCAGGCAACTGACCATCTTTATGACATATAGATTATAACCTATTGATGTAGAGGTCACTGAACTAGCATGTGAATATATCCTAGAGAAAATTTTTGATTCTGGATTTTTATCACTTAAAACTAAAGTTTTTTTAAAAAAACTTATGAACGAGACCTTAGCACCAAAATCTGAAAATGGCGCCAGATCGGCTTTAGAGCAAAGTGGTCTCTGCCTTTAAACTGTGGGGTTATCTGCTCCAGGAGTGAGTTCTCATGGGTCGAGCCACAAGATAGCTCAGTGAAGCTCTTGAGCTTGTTCTTGAATGAGAGCGTGGAGATGCATTGGAAAGTGTCATTGATACTGTTGAAGTGCAGCTTTTGTCATCAAATATGATTAAACGATCTGTAGTGGAAGCAGCAGTCCAGGAATGCAGTCAGTCAGTAGATGAAACTATAGAACATATTCTTAACATAATTGGAGTATTTGATGTTCCACACTTTGTTTATAATCTGGAAAGACAAATTTCTACCAGTCACCCTTCACCAAATTTATTTAAGAAAGCAAGAGACAAAGCAGGGGTGTTTCATGAACATTATACCATTTTACAGCAGAGAACCCAGAGACACAAATTGTTTACGGCTCTAGCAACAGGTGCTCATCCTGATGAAAGAAGAAGCATTTAAATACCAGCTTAAAACAATAGAAACCTTATTGGCCAGTCTATGGAATTGGAGAAGTGATTGTTCTTGGGATGATAACCCAGATGAAAGAAGGGAAATATTCCTTGGACGATCCTACAGGAACAGTGCAACTGAATCTTAGTAAAGCCCAGTTTCATAGTGGATTGTATACAGAATCATACTTTATCTTAGCAAAATGTTGGTTTGAAGATCAGGCTTTTCATGTTAATGCCTTTGCATTTCCTCCCATTGAACCCTCCAGCACTACTAGGACATACTATGGAAAAGTAAATTTTTTTTTTTTGGTGGACCAACTTCTACATCTGTAAAACCTTCTGCAAAACTAAAACAGTTGGGAGAGAACGAAGATGCTATGTTTTGTATTGGTGTCTGATGTTTGACTAGACCTACTAGAGTAGATGTATTAAAAAAGCTTCACATTATGTTTTCTGGCTATTCTCTACCTCCCACATGTTTCATCTTCAGTGCAAATTTTTCATCTGCACCATGTGGAAAAAATCATGTTAAGTCATTGAAAGATTCCTTAAAGGCTCTTGAAGACATAATATGTGAACACTCTAACATTCACCAAAGCAGTCGTTTTGTGTTTGTATCTGAGCCAGAAGATCCTGGGCCTGGTCCTATCTTGCCAAGGCCACCACTTGCTGAAAGCATCACTAATGACTTTAGGCAATGGGTACTATTTTCAGTGTTCGCTACTAATCCCTACAGACTTCAGTATTGCATACAAGAAATCATTATCTTTCGTGAAGATTTGGTGAATAAAATGTGCAGAAATTGCGTCCACTTTCCTAGCAGAAATCTGGATATTCTTCATCATTTTGTAAAGACTCTCTTATCGTAAGCACTTCTGACTCCTTTACCACTTTATGTCTGTTTAGTGTATTGGGTATACAAACATACTCTGAGAGTGTATCCTCTACCTGATCTACTTGTTATCACAGACAAATATGATCCTTTTACTATTATCAATACAGACTGTCTTTGCATAAACCCTGGCTCTTTCCCAAGAGGTGAATTTTCATTCAAGGTTTTCTATCATTCTAATAAGACAGTAGAAGACAGCAAACTTAAAGACTTCTGGATTCTCTAAGAAGAAACCAAATTTACTTGGAACTTTGCTTAATTTAAATTCTATATTATTTTTATTTAAAGTGCAATAAAAATTATGTTAACCTTTAAAAGGAAATTTTATAGGAGAAAAGTTTTCAGCATCTTCTAAACCAAAAAGTATCCATTAAGGGCCTACTATGTGCCAGGCATTGTGATATCTGGGAGTAGAAATAAGAAAGAGACCCTGCTGTCAAGGAGCTTACAATCTGATGGAGTAAGACCACACACAAAAGTAAGCTGAAAGGGAATAAGGAAGGGTAGTACTCTGGAGCTGAAACCAAGCAGAGCAGCTGATGGAAAATGGAGAGTTACCTTGAAAATTCTGAGCCCTTTTATCAACAATGACAAAATTCTACAGTTAAAATGATCAATGCAATCTGTTTTTCATGAAATATTTGAAGTATACAATGATAAAGTGTTAATAGAAACCAAAACCAACCACATCTAAGTCATTTTAGTGAGTTGTACTTTATCTTTAAGAATAATAAAGTCATTGTTGTTCTTGGTCCAAAAAAAAAGACTTACAAATGAGCATTGTCTTTGAGATACAAGGCAGGGGACCAATGGCAAAAGAGAATTATTTAGTATTGGAAACGCAATTAGTAATATGATCGGTCAAATATTCTTCATAGAGTCTAATTTTGTTTTGAATGTATCACTTTTTTGTTTTGTTTTTTTGTTGTGTGTGTGTGTGTGTGTGTGTGTGTGTGTGTATTTGAGGGGGGAAGGCAAGGTAATTGTAGTCAAGTGACTTGCCCAAGGTCACATGGCTAGTAAGTCAAGTGTCTGAGGCCAGATTTGAACTCAGGTCCTCCTGACTTCAGGGCCTGTGCTCTATTCACTGCTCTAAGTGCCCCCAAAATGCTATCACTTTTTAAGAAGGGGAGTGGGAGTGGGAGTGGGAGTGGGGTTTGCCCAGAGCATTTATAGAGCCTTTCTTCTTGCTTCCAATTAGCCACATGCCTTATTCAGTGCTAATGGTTCTTAGTTCTTTGAGATGCCAATACACTCCTCTTACTGGCTTTAGTGAATAGCAGTAGTCCAATTCAGTGGACTTAACAAAAGACAGTGACTCTGTGTCGAAGTCTCTTTTTCTTTCAACCTTCCAGATAACATCTCTTCCTATAAGCCAAGGTGGGGAAGGGCCTCTGTTCTCTGTCTCCCTATTCTTCCATCCTGGGCATGTAAACACATAGCAACAAAAGCCCTTGTCCTACCTAGACAACTCTGAGGTTTTCGAATACCTCTTCTGTGTTTGTTCTTTCCTGATGTTAGGTGAATGAATATCAGCCTCCAAGATGAGTATGCGCAGGCTTGGAGGCCACCATTTGAGTCCATGAGGGCAACAAGGAAGCAAAGAGAGCAATTATTCCGGGTCTCTGGGAACAGATAATTCATACAGAGATGAGAAGCCCAAGTCCTGGCTTGGCTTGCCAGAGGACGTCTACCCTCAGAAGACAGTGCTAAACCCAGGTGAAATATAAATGACCTACTTAGATAAGGTTTAAGTATTAACCTCCCAGGAGAGTTATTGTTTATCCTTCGTTTTTGAAGAAGACCAATCACATCACATTGTGATGTCTTAACTTGTAAGTGAATTCGATTTAAGTAAAGCAGAGTTGCACAAAGTCGTCAGCCTCACTTTCTCTTCCTGGGTCAATGAAGTCCAGTGAGAAGACAAAAATCAAAATGACTGGTAATGGCCTGGGACAAAGGGAACAATGTTGGCATCTTTGATGTCTGACCAAGCTATAAGTGCTCTATCATTCCTGCTTCAGCCGCCTTCATGACAATCAGAAGAAATTGTCCTCATCTGCCCATTCTGCCCGGGGAAGTCTATACATGTTTAGAGTAGACATCCCCCTGACTCACCAATGGTTTGAGAACTGTTAAGTATCCTTAACTTGGTTTGACCTGTCTGCCAAGATGGTTTTGGCAGGGTATGGCTGTTGTACATGCTATAGCGTCTTAGAGACCCAGGTAAGAGTTGGGTGTCAGCTGGACAGCAGAGGAGGACCAGGCAAGCCCTCACACCACAGGTGCTAGTCTTCCCTGAACATCCATACATCCCTCCCAGGAAAGTATAACTATAGTTATAAGTCAATTTACTTAATCTTAAGTCTTTCTTCCAATGTGCATTTGTGAGTGTTTTGTGCTTAACTTTTATATTTCTTGGAGGAAATAAATATCTGACTTACATTGTACACTGATTATATGAGACATGAGCCAAAACCTAACCCTTCTGCCCAGGCACCAAGGTTGAGGAATTAATAAACCAAATAGTTTCATTAGATGAATCTAAACGCTCTTTTAGGGAAATCAGGTTCCTCCAGCACTGAACACAACCAGAGTTCATGACAGAAGTGCCTCTTAGTAGAGAAGGGATAAGGGTGAGTGCTTAGTTCCCTGGGCAGAGCAGCAATTATTACTGATAGATCTGTTTATTTCATCTTTATGGAAGAATATTCAATAGAAGATAGGCATTGATGGTGCAAAGACATCAAAGAGGATGAGGACGGAAGAAAAAGCCATTGGATTTGGCAATTTGGAGATAGTGACCTTTGGGAAAGCAGATTTGTTAGGATGGTGGGTGTGCTGTCTAGATTTCAAAGGGTTAAGGAGAAAGACAGAGACAGAGACAAAGAAGGGAGACAAGAAAGAGACAGAGACATAGGGAAAGGAGGGAAGGAGAAGTGAGAGAGAGAGACAGAGAGACAGAGAGACAGAGAGAGAGAGAGAGAG
>NW_027186645.1:14106447-14125468 GCF_028583685.1 Petaurus breviceps papuanus | reverse complement strand
AGAGAGAGAGAGAGAGAGAGAGAGAGAGAGAGAGATTTCAAGAAGTTTAACTGTGGAGGAGAGATGACTGACGTAGTTTCACAGAGAACTCATGAATAAGCTCAGACTTACAAAGGATATGTACAAAAGCTGGAAATATAATCAAGGATGGATACAGAAGAATTGTTCAAACTTGTATAAAAGCAGAAGAAAGACTAAGGTTCAGATTAAGATGAAGTTTGTAAGAGTGCTAAAGTCAACATAAAAGACTTCAAAACTATTTGAGACCTGAAAAGGAACAAAGAAGATGATTAAAGATGATGGAGAAAAAAACCTAATCATTAAATACCCTGCTGCTTTTTACTTCTGCTTTTTCTGTTAAGGAAAATGAACTTCAGACAGAAAAGGGTAGGATGAATGTACTTGAGATAATCAAAGCTCAGAATGGGTGAGAAGACAGTAAGAAGGCATCTGGCTGTTAGAAAGGTGTATAGGATCCCTGAATTGTATGAATTATAAACTAGGGTAATGAAAGAATATTCAGATTTGATTGTTGAACTGCTGCCTATAATCTTCACATAAAATAGAGAACAGGAGAAATCCTAGGAAGCCATAGACAGGTAGATATCCTTTCTTCTACAGAAAGCCTTTACCAGCTCCTTTAAATTCTAGTGACTTCCCTCTCTTAATTTTTCCCCATTTGACCTGTGTATAACTTGTCTATACATATTTGTTCATCTGCTGTCCACTCCACTAGACTGTGAGTTCCTTGAGGGCATGGACTGTCTTTTCCCTCTTTTTGTATTCCCAACAGTCAGCATAGTGTTTGGCACATGATAGGTATTTGATACATGTTCATTGATTGACTGATTGATGCTCAAAATTTAGAAAAAGGTATGTTCTACAAACTATCCATTGGTGAATTTGATGTCAAGCCTTGTCAAAACTCCAAAGTAAATCATTAAATGGATAGTTTCTGAACACTTACAAAAGGAAGTAATAATAATTTAGATTAAAGAATTTAAGAGCACAAGTATAAAGTGTCACATGGCTAGATAGCAGTGTATGTGAAAGGCTTTGGGGTTTCAGCTAACGGCAAGTGCAATCTGCAGATTTATATGACTGCCAGTAAAGGTGAGTCCTGTGCTGATGTCTTTTTTTGTAGTATGAACATAACTCTGGCTTCCTAAAAGCTATGCTAACAGAGTGTAAACAATGGTAAACCCTATCAAATGGGAAGGGCTTTGAGTAGGGCCTCATGAATAAACTGCATATATATGATCTGAAGACCAGGCAGCCTGAACACATAAAGGCTCATCACCAGGTGATACCTTTATTTTCTTGTCATGTAAGCTATATCAGGCAATTAGGTGGTACAGTGGATATTGGGCTGGAGTTGAAGTTAGGAAATCCTGAGTTCAAATTTGACATCAGACACTTACCACATGTTGCTCGACCCTGGACAAGTCACTCAACCACTGTCTGCCTTGGTTTCCTCATTTGCAAAAGGGGAAAATAATAGCACCTTGTAGCTTTAATGGAATATAAGATCTTCCTTGTCCATTAATAGGCCTATGTGACCATATGTGTCCCTGTTTTCCCTTGGAACAGGAACTGTGCTCCCAGGTCTGAAGGTAGACAGGTATTTCAATCAAGGATGTCTTACTGCTTTGAACTTCCGCTCAGTTCACAGCTGTGACACATTTTGAGTCACATAGAACGCATCAGGTGATTCAGGAAGATTTATATTGCCAGCTTAGGGGGAGGCTTCCTTGCAGGAAGGCTTTCATACCTTTTGGCACTGGACCAGTTAGGGACTGAGTCACATGGTTTGTGATGCCTTCTGGCTCTGAGCCTATTAGTTGAAAACTATATATACTGAAAGGTTGGTATTTTACTTTGGGGCTCACTCATGGGAATAATGTTTCTTCGTGATTTAATCAGAAGAGATTCTGGGTAGCTGTTGTTAAGGAGCCTCCCTCATCTGGTGATTAAGTATCTGTTACTCTGTTTAGACAGTTGGAGCCCTTTCTATTGGATTCTTTCTTGAATACTCACTTCTTTCTTATCTGTACTTAGCTGTCTGTTAATTAAAGTAAGATGTCAACCCCTTTAAAACTGTCTTTCCTTCAGAAAAGCAGATCAAAGAATCTGTGCTAGCAGCTCACCCTGTGTTCTAGTGTGGCTGTTGTTACACACCTATATCCCAGGGTTTTTGTGAAAATAAAATAAGGTATTTATGAAACACTTTGCAGACCTTAAAACATATAAATACTATTGTTATTAGTGATTATTATTGTTGTTATTATGGCAGCTAGGTGACAGAGTAGATAAAGCCCTGGGCTTGGACAAATTTGGCCTTAGACACTTACTAGCTGTGTGACCCTGGGTAAGTCACTCAACCCTGTTTGCCTCAGTTTTTCCTCCATAAAATGAACTAGAGAAGGAAATGGCAAACCACTCTAGTATCTTTGCCAAGAAAACCTCAAAATGGGGTCACAAAGAGTCAGACATGAGTGAAAAGATTCAACAACGATAGCAGCATCAACAACATGTATGCCTGTGTATTAGGTACTGTGTTGGTTGCTGGGGAGAAATGAACCAGTACCTGACCTCAAGGAGCTTACAACCTGCTGGGGAGAAACAACATGTACATAGAAAGTCAAAATAATTTACAAAGTAATTTCCAGGATGAGAATCCTAATAATGAGGGCTAAAAGAGATGAGGTGATAATTAAGATAGACTTCTGGTAGGAGCAGAAGCATGGGGCGAGGTTCTTAACAAAGAGTCTCTGAATATTTAAAATTTATATTTTGATAACTATATTTCAATATAATTGGCTTATTTTGTAATCCTATGTGTTTTATTTTATACATTTAAAACATTATTTTGAGAACGATTCATAGACTTTACCAGCCTTCCAGAGGGGTTCATGGCCTAGAAAAAAAGTTAAGGGAAATCTTGTCAGGACAATAAGGGGCATCAAAAAGCTGTTCTGTAAAAAAGAATTTAAGGTACTAGAGGATTTGAAGGGACATGACAAAGCTTTTCAAATATTTGAAATGCTTTAATTTGCAAGAAGCATTAGTCTTTAAGAATTGGAAATCAAAGGGATGCCCATCAATTGGGGAATGGTAAACAAACTGTGGGATATGATTGTGATGGATTATTATTGTGGTATAAGAAATGACAAGCAGGATGATTTCAGAAAAACCTGTAAAGACTTACACGAACTGATACAAAATGAAGTGAGTAGAACCAAGAGAACATTGTACATAGAAACAGTGATATTGCACAATGAAGAACTGAGAATGACTTAGGTATTCTTAACAATCCCAAAGGACTAGTGATGAAGCATACTGTCTGCCTCCGGAGAAAGAACTAATATTGTCTGAATACAGACTGAAATATGCTATTATTCACCTTCTTTAATTCTTTTTTTTCTATTCAAGCCTTCTTGTACAAAATTACTAATGTGGAAATGTTTTACATGATTATATATGTACAGCGTATGTCTCATTGCTTACTACCTCAGGGATGGAAGGGAGGGAAGAAGGGATAGAATTTGGAACTCAAAACCTAAAAAAACGTGAAAAATTATTTTAGCATATAATTGGGGAAAAATAAAATATTCATATGTACATATGTATGTATATATGTGATATATATGTATATATGAAAGAAGCATTAGCCTTACTCTGCATAGATTCTAAGAGAAAATCTAGGATCAAAAGGTACAAATTATAGGGAGAAAGATTCTGTATTGTCATAAATAAGAACGTCCTAACCATTAGAACTGTCTAATAATAAAGACCAGTTGTCCCAAGAGTATAAAATTCCCTATCACAAAAAGTATTCAAATGATGAGGGTTGTTTGTCAGGGTGATTTATTCATTGGTTCAAGGCTTAGACCAAATGACCTCTAAGAATTCTGGAACTAAACTTAGGGAGCTGTCCCTGTATATATCAACTTGGGACTTGATGTATTTAATCCTTAGCAGAGAGTAGAGATCTCTATGAAATGAACTATAGGAATGAGATGGGAAAGGATGATCTTGGATAGGATAGTATTGGGTTCATAGTGTGTTTCAGAATAATTTTCTTTGTCAACGGATATGAACAGGCAGTTTTCAGTTGAAGAAATTAAAACTATCTATAATCATATGAAAAAATGCTCTAAATCACTATTGATTAGAGAAATGCAAATCAATACAACTCTGAGGTACCATATTACACCTATCAGAATGGCTTATATGACAAAACAAGAAAATGGTAACTGTTGGAGAAGATGTGGGAAAATTGGAACACTAATTCATAATTGGTGGAGTAGTGAACTGATCCAACCATTCTGGAGAGCAATTTAGAACTGTGATCAAAGGGTTATAAAATTGTAAATACCCTTTGACCCAGCAATACTACTTCTAGAATTATATCCCAAAGAGATCATAAAAATGAGGAAAGGACCCACATGTACAAAAATATGTACAGTAGGTCTTTTTGTGGTGGCCAAGAATTGGAAATTGAGAGGATCCCTATTAGTTGAGGAATGACTGAACAAGTTATGGTATATGAATGCAATGGAATACTATTGTGCTGTAAGAAATGGTGAGCAGGCAGACTTCAGAAAATCCTGGAAAGACATATATGAACTGATACTAAGTGAGGTGTACAGAACCAGGAGAACATTGTACACAGTAACAGCCACATTATGCTATGACTGACTTTGATAGACTAAGCTCTTCTCAGCAATGCAAGGATTTAAGACAACTCCAAAAGACTCATGATGGAAAATGCTATCCATATCCAAAGAAAGAACTGTGGAGTCTGAATGCAGATCGAAGCATACTATTTGCTATCTTCTCTTTTTTGTTTGTTTCATTTTGTTTCTTCTTTCTCATGTCATTTATTCTAATTCTTCTATACAACATGACTAATTTGAAAATATGTTTAATATGAATGTATATGTAAAGCCTATATCAATTGTATGCCATTATGGGGAAAGGAGAGGGAGGGAGGAGAAGAAAATTTAGAACTCAAAATATTACAGAAGTGAATGTTGAAAACTTAAAATAAATAAATTTATTAATAAATAAAATCCTTTTTGAGCTCTTCCAAGAAGGAAAAAAAAGGACTAATTCTTTTTGAAGTGTTGTGAAATTACAGAATGTAAATTTATTTCAAATTTCAAATATATTTCAATTTCCTGTCTCTGAGTCTTTGTCCATCATGCTAAAATGTTTCCTTTCTCCTCCTCAGTCCTTGAAATCATTTGCTTCCTTCAGAGCTCAGCTCATGGCTACTTCTTAGAGGAAGCCCTTCTTAAACAATCTAGTTGTTGAATTGTGCTCACAATATTTTTGGATTTGACACATACTTTGTACTTATCTGTGTAAATGTATCCTCTAGGAGAATGTAAACTTCTTGAGTGAAAGGACTATTTAATTAATAATAATAGCTAGAATTTTTAAGTGCATTAAGATTTAGAAAGTGCTTTGCATATATTTTCTCATTTGACACAATAATGTGATGCAGATGCTATTATCATTCATATTTTACAGATGAGGACACTGAGGCTGAAAAAGGTTAAGTGACTTGTCCAGAGTTACAAAGTTGGGAGGCATCTGAGGCAAGATAGGAACTCAGGTCTTCCTGGCTTTGTTTTAAGTATTTCTAATTCAATTTGAAAGATATTTATTGCTTACTTTTTTACCTTCCTTATTCTAGGTTCTGATTTTGCAGAGACAAAATTGAAACCGTCCCTGTCCTCAAGGAGCATACATTACTCAGGTAAGTAAAGAGAAGTTATTTTGCAATAAAGAGAGCACTTACAACTAGGGGGATGAGGCAACTTCCTATAGGCAATAGCATTTGAATTGTGCTTTGAAGGACCTAGTGATTCTTGGAGCTGGCAGAGGGTAAAGAAAGAACATTTTAGACACTCGTATATGGAGATGAAATGTCATGTATGAAGGACAACTAGTATGTCACTTTGAGTGGAACAGAGAATACATGAAAGGGAATAACATGAAATATTGGAAGGTTGGTGGGAGCCCTGTCTGGATTGTTTTACATGCTCAGCCAAGGATTCTTCTCTATTTTGTCATAGAAGTACACTCAAGATTTTTTAGTAGGGAAGGCTATGATCAGATCTGTGTTTTAGAAGTTTTAACTTGACCCTTTTTTGGAAGATGTGTGGGGATTTAGAAAGAGGCTATTGGGATCATTTCAAATGAGAGATTCTGAGTTCCTTAATTAAAGTTTAGACCATATGGTTCTGTGAGCAGAAAGAATGGGGCAAAGTTGTGGAGGTAGAATTGAACAGACTTGGCCACTGTTTGAATATGGGGGGATGAGGGAGAGTGAAGAGTTGGAGTTGTTCCTGAGGTTCTGAGGCTCACTGACTGGATAGATGATGGTACTCTCAACAGAAAAGGGGAAGAATAGTGGAAGGATGAGGTTTTTTGGGGGTGGGGAATATAATGTGTTTTGTTTTGGACACGTTGAGTTTGAGATGCTTATGGGATATTTAGGCGGGGATATAGAGCAGGTAATTGGTAATGTAGGAGATACATCAGAGTCACAATGTAGATTGGGAGGCATCTACACAGAAAGATAACAGAACCTACGGGAGCTGATGAGATCACCTAGGAAGAGTGTAGAAAGAGAAAAGGGCCAAGGTTGGAAGCTTGGGAGACACCCACAGTTAGCATGATTTGCAAAGATGAAAATCCAGCAAAAGAGGCTGAGCAGGAGTGATCAGACGGGTAGGAGATCTAGAAGAGAATTATTGTCATGAAAACCTAGAGAAAAGAGATTATACAAGAAGAGTAGACAATCAATAGTGTCTAATGTTTCAGAGAGGTCAAGAAGGATGTAGATTGAATAAAAAGTCATTGGACTTAGCAGGTTACATTATGAACACTGGAGAAATCCATTCTTTTATTTTAGAGAGATGGAGTTGGAAGCCAGGTTACAAGGAATATGGAAGAGATTAAGGGGTGAAGGAATGTAGTATAGATTACTATTTTTGGGAGTTTTGCTGAAAAAGTAGAAAGAGATCTTTATATCTGCATGGTTACTGCCTAGCACAGTATGGTAGATGCTAAACAAAAGATTGTCAAGTTAAGTTGAATGGAAGTGAATTATAAAAACACATTACAAAGTGAAATATAAATCATTCGGGGCTTATCGGTAGCACAACTCCACTTAATGGTTATAGATGAATAAGAATCAGCTGAAACTACTTTAAGATTCTGCTGTGTTTCATGAGAGTGAGTCTAGAGCTCATTAAAATTTCTAGATCCTGGGGCGGCTAGGTGGCACAGTGAGTAAAGCGCCGGCCCTGGAGTTCGGAGAACCTGAGTTCTGTTCTGGCCTCAGACACTTAACACACACACACACACACACACACACACACACACACACACACACAAACCAAACAACTAGCTGTGTAGTCTTGGGCAAGTTACTTAACCCCAAATGCCCTCCAAAAGGCCAAAAAAAAAAAAAGATTTCTAGATCCCAGTATCATAGTGATGAACTGGGAGGCTACAAGTTAGTCGTAAAAAGTATTTAAATTTTAGATGACAATAACTACTTCTTACACAAATCAGACAGACATATTTGTTTAATGTAGGATGAGCAAGGTTATCGGTGACAGTAACTTCATACCTAAAATCAATCTCCATTTCAAAATGAAGAATGTTAATTGTTGATAATGCTACTTTTAATATGACTAACATAGTATTTAAGAATTAAATTATTAATTCAAGGTTAATTAAATATTCAAAGACTTTAATTACTTTCCCTATGATTTAAGATTTGTACTGTTAACAGAGGGTCAGTTCTAGGTATGCCTAAAGGGGCATTCATGAGGGACACTTTTTGATATTACTTTTAATATAGTTTATATCTTTAATGGTAGGAAATTCTGTTCTGCATGATGCATAGGTATTATCTTAGTCAAGTTGCAAGTGTAGTAATGAAGTCTTAAGGCTTCTACTAGATTGTCGTATACTTTCATGAGGATTTGATGAAGGAAAAACAAGTTTAAGTTAATCATTCAACAAGCATTTAATATGTTCCAGACACTTGCTATGTGCTGATGGTATAAAAAGGGTAAAAAACCAATCCCTGCCCTTACAGAGCATACATTCTAATGGAGAATTTATTGAGAATTCTATCTAATGTTACTTTTTATATATGAGGAGATACAGCTGATTTGTAAATTTACATACCTATCCATTGCAAGAAAAGGTGAAAATGATCAGAGCAGAGTAAATGGGAAGTATAGGGGGAAAAGAAATGGTCAGAATGGGAAGAGAGACCACAGAATAGGACAAGCTGGGCTCAGATATTTGTGTGCCCTAGGATTTAAAAACGGTGTCCTATTTTGTCTCATCATAATGTGGAGATGCATTTTCACATGGAAAGAAAAAGAATTGTGGAGGCAAGGGGCAAATAGTGAATACAGATGGTGTAATCATTGAATATGATGCTGCAAAGTGTGCTGACTTTTATGATATAATCTGTGATTTTAGTCATTAAAAGAAGAATGGTAATCATAATAAAATTTGCAATAGTTACTGTATGGGAGCAACTATGATCTTGTTTTGTGACACTCATTTCCCTATTTGGAAATAAATTCTCTTTTAAGAAACAAAATTCCCTTTATACTTTCCTTGGATAGGGAAATGAGAAAATTTTCAAAACTTACAAACAGAAGACAAAAGACATGGCCTTAATCTCTTGTCCTGGTGCATCTCTTCCCATTATGGATACTTCCCTATAACTCCCTTTCTTACTCTTTTTCTAATCATTTTCTCCTTTTCTTGAATACTAAGGACCAGTATATTCAGCTGATGTGATTCCCACATGGACTTTGGAGCATGGGGAGACATTCTGTAACTGCTTCTGGTGCGCTACCCACATGGTAAAGAGGAGATTGAGAATTGTAGTAATGCTGAAGTAACAGACACAATAATCTAGAGATAATGGGCAAGTGAATATGAGCCTCTGCTTTTTTGCTTCTTTGCATTTGTTCTTTCCAGTTTTAAGTGAAGGAGTTTTGGGGACAGCTATTGTCTTGTGTACTGTAATAGGTCAGAATTGCACCAGGGTTCAGGAACTGTGTGCAGTCCATGCTGGGTTTTGTGGTCAGATAACCCTAGTCCTAAAGGAATAACCTAACAACCAAAAAGAAAAACCTTGAGGAGTAGCTTCAGGATCTAGCTCAAAGGACAGAATTCATCTAGCGTCTAAGCTGCATCTGGAGTAAACTTGGTGGGAGCAATGCCACTTAAAACTGCTTTATGTTTGGGCCCATTATGACAGGGCCTGAAGTGGCATAAAGGAGAATGTGCCTCCCACCCCCAGGTGTTGGGGGAATATGTTTTTAATTCCATACTTGCCATGTATCTGAAATAACCATTTGTAAAAGTTCACTGATGTTTATTGGTTAAATGGAATTGGAGTGGTAACCGCTAGTAGCTAACATCAGGGAGAACACATTAGAATGGAGGCTACAAATCATAGCATTAGAAAAAGATATGCAAACCCTTGAAGTGGTCCCTAGATCCATAACTGGAAGATTCAGCCAGCCAGCCTAGCTTTGGGAAACTATGTCAAATGTTCATATGGGTTGGAAAAGCAAGTCCAGAGTTTGGACACTTTCAAGGGGTATGAGTGTTAGACTAGTTGACCCCTGTGATTTCTCCTAATTTTAAACATTTATGGTTCTGTATAGTTTTAAAAAAAACTGACAAATTTTGCATATCTAGATTGCCATTTTAGTTCAACTTTGACAAATCTTTTCAAATAAGGATATCTAATAAAAACAGCAATAATAACATCTTTTCATGGAGTCTTATGAAATTGTTCATGCATCTAGTATTTTCATTGAGGCAACTTTTATGGCATTTTATTTTAGGAAATGTTTTTTAACTTGATTACAATTCCATGTCTAATTTTGGAATGCTAACTATGGAAGATAGCATCCTTTTCTGAGATCCCAGATTGAGAATTTTTTAAAAAGTCTGTCTAATAGATTTGTGGATAGAAAAGTCATAACCTCATTCATATTTATCATGGAATCTAGGCCAGAGTTCAAATAATAACCCCAAGGAGAGATCATCACTGTTTAAGACCACTTCATCTCTTCTAATAGAATGTGATGTCATTTCTATGATTCTCCCACACCCTCACTCTTCTCAGTTATATCCTAATGACATATGCTAATGATGACTTTAAAAAAACCCTACAACCTAAACATAATGTAGTCATAGGCCTACCTATTGCCCAAGCAGCTTCATGAATTTTTATAGGCCCAATAAAGGAGAGAAATCCCTAGAGTGCATGGTAAATTTTTTTCTAGGAGAGATGGGCAGGAAGGACATCCTCTTTGTAAAATAACACTAATATTTTTCTTCCTCCCTCCCTCCCTCCCTTCCTTCCTTTTTTCCTTCCTTCCTTCCTTCCTTCCTTCCTTCCTTCCTTCCTTCCTTCCTTCCTTCCTTCCTTCCTTGCTTCCTTCCATCCTTCCTTCCTTTCTTCCTCCCTTCCTTCCTTCCTTTTTTTTTCTTTATTTTTAAGCAATTGGGGTTAAGTAACTTGCTCAAGTTTACACAGCCAGTTATTTCTGGGTGTGGTGCTAAGTGTCTGAGCCCGGATTTGATCCCAGGTCATCCCAACTCTGGGGCCAGTGCTCTTACTCGCTGTGCTACCTGGCCACCCCTATTTTACTTACTTTCAAATATGAGTTCTAATAGAAAGAACTTACCCTGGATGTAGAGGATGTAGGTGTTCAAATTCTGCCTCTCCTGACTACTTCCTTCATAATCTTGGCAAAGTCCCTTAACCTCAGTGGACCTCAGGTTCCTAGATGCCTTCTAAAGTCCCTTTGAGCTCTAAAATCCTTCATCCTGTCAATGTGAAAAGCTTCTTCACTAAACTCCTATTTCAGCACTTCTTCATATGTGCAGATGTCCTAGTTTTTTGAAGGTAATGACAGAAGTCCAACAGAATCAACCAAGTTGTAAAGGCTTGAGTATGGATCAAGAATTGGACCCGGAGTTGTAACTAGTCATCTCAGTAACTCTGGCAGTTATTTCAGACTGTGCCTAATGCAAACAAAAAAATAAGGAACCCTCATTTCATATGGGGGGGGGGAAGAGAATGTGAGGGCTGGACATTACCATGCAAGGAGGGACAGAGGCCCCAGAACATCATGAGGCAACCTCTGGGGAAGCTCTCCACCCCATTCAAAGTGGGTCATGTGGTAACTTCCTTCCTATTTTAATGAGTCATTCTTGAAAACTAGGTGTTAAGACCAAATGGAAAGAAACAACTAGTATCAAAACCTGATTGGAAGTGGGATGGGTTGGGGAAAAGAGCTTTGTCCTCACTCTGATTTCCATTTCCTCTTCCTTTCAGGTGTTTTTTTCCCCAGGCCATCACCCTAGAAGTGACTATAGTTTTGTCTCTTACTTATCTTGAGCTCTTGGTGAATCAAGTCAATTTTATAGCATACTTTACCTTCATCTTTCTTGTCTCTTCCCAGATTATGACTACTCATCTATAGCCTTTACTCTAATTCATATGCTGCTGAATGGAGATAAAGGAAATCATGAAAATGAAGGATTTCCACTAGGAATCCACTAGGAATTTATTTTGTCCAGTCACAATTGGCCTGTAGCAAGGCAGTCATTTAATTTTTTTCCTTATCAATTCAGAATTGCACTCTACAGTGGAAATTCTAGGCAGTCTCATTTCTCTTCAAACCTCCCATGGTACCTTTTCCTCTATTCTTCTCTGCTAAGGCCCACACTTCATAATTTATTGGGGAAAAAAAAAAACAGAGACTATCCACTGAAGGCCATTTCCCCTCTTCCTCTTCCTTCTCATTTCATGTTACTTTGACATCTTCCCCCATTATCTCCTTCCTATGACCTTCATAAAGAAATAATGCTTCTCTTTGTCAAAGCAAGAGCAGCTAGGTGTGCAGTGGATTGAGGGTTGGGCCTAAATTCAGAAAAAAAAAAAAACAACAAACCTGTACAATAGGAAACATAAGGCATTCTATCATGACCAAAAAACCTTTAAAGGAATTAATAATATTGATAATATTAATGATAATTATAGTTCTACTGTCCTGAGTCCAAAATTTATTAATATTTGATATATAATAGCTGATATATGTATGTGTTTATGTACATATATGTGTATATATGCAAAAAATTATTTTTCAACAACTATTGATTGTACAAGTGGGTACATACTCTTCCCCAGCGTGTTCTACCCCTGCCTTCTCTGCTTAGACTACCACTTTTCTGCTAGTAATCTAGATTCTGCACCCAGGTATCTTGGCTCCAATAGAAAAGCTTTGGTCTTATCTTGCCAGGACCAGGTTTCTATGACCAGCTGCAACTAATGGCAACCAGTACATATCTCCACTCCCTTCTGGCTTTCCTTTATATGTCTTCTTTTCCCATTAGAAGGCAAGCTCCTTGAGAGCAGGGCAAGGGCAATCTTACTTGCTTGTATCCAGAACTTAGCACAGTGCCTGTCCTAAAGTAAAACACTTTACAAATGCTCGATCTCTCATGAATTACTTTTTGCATGCAATAAACTAATAAACTATAATAGTATAATATTTTAGAGCTAAAAGACTTAAGACATACAGAATGACTTTTTTTCTTAATGAAATGGGAAGGCTTTAGAGGGGAGAAAATGATGAAGAGTGTTGTCCTGGAATTACTGTTAAACGTTTTTATTGTGCAGAATTGTAGCCTTTTACAGTACATGCAGGATAAAAAAAGTGTAAAATATATCAGTAAGCATATAGTATTGTAAATATCTTGGAGTCCATTTTTTTTATTAGGGACTAGAGATCTATGTGAAACAGACATCTCTTAGGATAAACAGTTTATACATTGAATCAACAAGGCTATTTCCAAAGTGATTTTCATCATATGAAGATAAAACATTTTATGTTTACATTCTTGACATGATGTGTTCTTATACTGCAAAATATCTAAAATAGTACACTTTCAATTCTGTACAAAGTAAAAAAGTAAAACTCTATCCATGCCAGTGTCTGTTTTAAATGTTAAAAAAAAGTTAATAGGTTGGTAATTTATGTGCCAGAAAAAAAAAATGGAAGCTGCATTTGGTCAAGCAGGTTTCCAACGTATATATGGGGGGAAAACTCAACCACCATAAGCACAAATAATTCAAAAGGCAAAAGCATGCTATTAGCACTAGGAACAAAGCTTTCCACGGTACCAGGCAGCTTTCCGTACAATTCAGATTAATGGTGAGATTCCTCAGTTTGAGTTCAGAAGGAGCTGAACTTATTCCAGCAAAATTACCTTGATGCCTTTTCCCCCCCTTTTTTCCTCCCCACCCTCTGCCACAGCTTTTTGTCAGCCTTTAAGAGGCTTGTCTCTAAACACAGTAATGTTTGGATATGGGCAAAAGCTCCTGGGGTGGGGGTGAGTTGGGGTATCACAGCATAACAACGTGTTGCACATGTTTTATTTTGAAGGGGTCACATTTTGCAACACTTGACAGTCTCACATAATAGATTCCATTAAGACATCACTTCCTGATGCCTATGGATCAGCTAAAAGAGCAGAGGACAATGTCGACCTGCTAAATCACCCTTGTGATGAATTAGTTTGGACTCAGCAAAGCGTGAATATTCCTGAAAATAAACTGTGAGCTAAACAGCATGCTGACCTTGCTTGGCTGGTAAGAGACTCTGAAAGCTGGCTTCAGCCACTGACAGCTCAGAGTGGACCTGGTCCCAATCATCCACCTTGATTCTCTTCCTAGGACTGACCCTGACTTAACTTGATAGGAACAACTGGAGAGAAACGGCAGGCTAACAGCATAGACATTACCTTAGGCAGACACTGTAGCTCAGAGTCAGAAGCAGGCTAGGAGAACAAGGTAATGTGATTTTCTCACTTTGATCTTCACTGAAGCTGCTGACCTTCTAAAAAAAAGCTGACAAATAGGCAGCATTCAAGAGGGAGATTATGAAGAAAAAAAAATAGGAAGGCACTTCATATGTCTCTTTTATGAGGATAATAAACATTAAGGCACAGGAAACACATAGGTCAAAATTTCAAAATCCGTATGGCATTAGTTGGGTAGCATGAACATAGGAGATTAGTCAATTCTTGTCAACTCCATCCCTGTCTGTTGGTAGACAAAATCAGACCATTTAAGTGAACAGCTGCAGTCCACTGACAGACAGTGGACAATGGAAAAAAAGAACAGTTATTAAAGACCTGCCAACATACCCTGTATATTCTGCAGTAGTAGCTTAAAATGCTGCCCACAATACAATGATCAACATTCTAGAGTGGGAAAGAACTTTTTTTTTCGTTCTTTATTATATTAATGTCAATTTCTCTTACAAGAATGAACACTCCTATCTTTTTGTCTCTTAGTGGAATGAAAATGCATGCATATGGAATGGGAAAGGTTTAGGAGTTAGGGTTGGTTTAAAAAATGCAGATTGCCAAGAAGTACAGAGAAGTTTCCAAGAGGGATAAATGGTAATAATGAAAACTGAGCAAGTGATTTCTTTGTTCTGGGTCGAGCTACTAATAACTTGCTGTTGTACAAGCAACTGGAAACTTGACATTGGCACCAAGAAAATAAAAACAAGAAAGAATCAGGTGGACGTTTCTCCTTGAAATGTCATTTATATTTCCTTTTGTACGGTGATCCGGATCTTGCTGAATATTTTGCCCACAGCCTCGAAGAGTGGGTCGCAGAAGGTATGGATGCAGATTGAATAGATCCGGCCGATACACTGGATCTCAATCAGGTAGCTCTTGATGCATGGCACAACTGCCCAGATGTGCAAGAAGGAAAGGATGGCAAAGTAAATGCCCCAGATGAGTGCCATGGGTATGCCAAAGAGTGCCGTGAGCAAGCGGTAAAACCAGTATTTTGTCACAGTGAAAGTAGTGAAGCTTGCCTTCCAGATGCCATCAAAGCTGTGTGTTCCTTCCGGTTCTGCGATCACATCTTCAAAATCAATCTTAAAGGAAGGAAGAAGATAGTAAGTTCGATAAAAATCCAGAGAGAAAAGACCCCTCACACTTATATTATTCCATCAACAAATATTCAGTATCTATTATGCATATGGCACCACTGTTTTGGGTACTAACTTTGAGTGATAAGAAGAATGACAATAACATCCTTGTTCCCAAGGGCAAGGATCTAGTTAGGGAGATGATACTTCTCTGCATCCCCACATGTTAAATAGCAATTCAACAGTACAAAACATGGTTTAAAGCAGTACTTTGCTAATTGCCAAATGAGTGGTAATTCACTCTGAGCCATAAGGAGAGATCACAGAGGATGGCTATGGCTGGGACAACTGTACTGAGGTGGTGAAACTCCAGCTGAGCCTTGATGACTGAGTAGAATTTGTATAGGCAGAGACGAAATGAAAGGTCACTTCTAGAGCAACATGAACAGAAGCACAGAGGCAGACCCAAGACACTTGGATTTGGGGGTAGGGTGAGGAGTAGTGATGAACAGCAATATGACTAGAGAGTAAAAAGAGTTAATAGGAGTTTAGGTTAGAATGGCAAGTTGAAGCCAGGCTATGGATTGTTTTGAATGACAGACAGACAGACAGACACACACATGTTAAACAGTTTGAAGTAGTAGGAATCATAAGTAGCACGATAACTATGGGAATGGACAAAAAAGGGATTGAGATTACAAAGGAAAACCCAATGAGACTGTTGATAGGGGATGAAAAGAGAGCGAAGAATCATAAGCAACTCAAGTTTAGTGGAAAGACATGAAGAAGAGTCCACTTTTACATTTTTATTGGTGAGGTTATCACATGTGTGTATTCATTAAACAATTATTTATTAAACTTTTATTATATGAAGAATATGTATCACTGAAGAGATATAGATGAGTCATTTAATATGGTTAAGAAGGAGGTTAAAAATAGACACTTTTAGCTATGTGACAATGATAAATCATAATTTCTTCTCTGAAGAATCTTACAATCAGATAATCTGAGATTCATAAAAAGGTCCACAAATTGGTATAGAACAGTAAGTCAGCATCTGAGCAGTCCTCTTGAAAGACAGATTAGACCTTCCATAGTCTCATGTATAAGGGCTTGGTACATTGTAAATGCTTAATAAAAGTTATTAATTTGTCATCTAGATGCTTCAAGTTTTTTTTAACATTTTGAGTTGTATTCTTTTTAAAAACCACATATTTTGACTTTGTCTAATCCCTGAGAAAAAGATAGGTCAGGAGAAACCTAAGTAGTTGGCAAAGGAAGTTATATTTATGGGGCCTAATACTCTGTCAAGACATAGAAGCATGCTTCTATATCTTATTGTAGGAGTCTTAACTTCTAGTTTGGGGGTAGATTTCAAGGGGGCCATGGTCTTGAATGAGAAAATTACATCTTTATTTCAATGCCCATGGTTTTCTTTGTAATCCTATGTGTTTTGTTTTATTCATTTAAAAGTATTTAAGATCAACTAAAATTGTTCAACAAAAAAAAGGTCAACTCTATTCCTCCAGACATCAAATATCCTTTATATTTTCCTCCATCTCTTTTCTTTAATGTCTCAGAGGAAAATATGGACTTCCTCCTTTTGAAGGCTAATTCTGTCATCTCTTTCTATGGTTTCATCTCTTCCCAACTTCTTAAAGACCTTTCCCCCAACAATCACCTTCCCTATCTTCTGAATTTCATTCTCTTCCTCTCCTTCTTAAAGGAGGTCCAGAGTCTCCATTAGACTGCCAAAGGGGGCCATGACACAAAAATGTTTAAGAACACCTGACCTCATAAGTTGCTGCCTCTTCAGTATGATTCGCCTCAGTCCAAGAATGTTGAGGTTGGAAGCCTACAATGACCCCAGCCTCTTTCTTAATGAAAAAAGGGTTGTCAGTGAAAAATGAAGCTACAGTACTCTCCTAGGGCCTCAGAGAGGATATTGGATTTGGGGAAAAAAACAAGAAATCATTACAATGCCATCTTTGAAAAGAAGTATTCTTTTAAATTTGAAAAAAAAAAGATGTTACTTCTCAAATTTCTAAGTTATATTTCTATTGCGTGCTGCTATTTACTCTTTTCCTAGATGCTGAAAATCCAATTTATAAAATAAAAATGTTTATTACATGAATTGATTGAAATAGATTAATTGTAGTTTGATTTTAAAGGATGCATTTATGTAGACCCAGACTTAGTTGTGTTTATTAAGATATGGCTATTTTATAATTTCTTTAGTGGATGGAGCACTAGATTTGGCATCAGACCTTCAAATCACAAAGCCTTGCTACTTTTGGTCTGTGCCACAATGGATAAGTAACTTAACCTTCCTGGCCTTAGTTTTCTCATCTGTAAATGGTTGTGAGATGGTTGGATTATGTGACCTCTAAGCCTATTTTTAGATCTAAATTCCCATGAACCTATGAATGGGCTAAATTAAATTTGACAAACACTTGCTAAGCATTTATGTGCAAGATACTATGCAAGACAGTGGGGATACAAAGATGAAATATAATGGCAATCCCTTCCCTCAAGGAGTTTACAATCTAGTGAAAGAGGTTAAGAAACAGACATATTTAACAATAAGGGAGAATGTGATAAGCAGAGATTGCTTCTAGTTGTGGAGATAAGGGAAGCTTTCATAGGAAAGGAAGCAATTAAATCGGGTTTTCAAGGATAGTCACTGATGTGGAATGGAATTCACTCCAGGAAAAATCAGCAAGGTAAACAAATCAATCAATTGACCAATTGGTAAACATTTATTAAGCACATACTATGTGGCAGATGCCATGCTCAGCGCTGGTGATACAAAAGGAGGCAAAAGACAATCTCAACCCTCAAAAACCTTATAATCTGATGGAGAAGAATGTGGGCAGGAAAAGATTGTGGTGGGGAGGTGGGGGCCTTGGGGAGACTGCAAATCAGTGAGTGATTTGGTTTGGCTGCAAGATATAAAAACCAGGAGTGAGCTAGAACTAAAAGGATAGATAGTGGAGGGCCTTGAATGCCAGAATATTTGGTAAGCAGTGGGGAGCCACGGAAGATTTCCTTTGTTTGTTTTTTAATAAAGAAGCAATGTGATAAGGGCAGTGGATTAGGGCATTTGTGAAGGAGAGGAAGTCTTTAAGCCGTCTCTAAGAAGAAATTGTGCTTCAGGCAAGGGTTAGAGTAGATGACTTCTGAGATCCCTTCTAACTCAAAGATATTACTATTTTAGACACTGGGAAAGATGAATAAAGCATGGTCCCCACACTCAGAAAAAAAAAAAAAACAAATTAACCTATTTTTAAGAAGTTTTTTTTTCTTTTTTTAGAATAATGGAAAGAATGCTGAGTCTTGAGTCAGAAGATAAGGGTACAATCCTAGCTCTGCCCCTTATTACCCATGTGATCAGACTTCATGAATTCCCTGCCACCTTACTTCACATTCTGGGAGTCAGTTTTCTCCTCTGTAAAGTGGAAGTCCCCTTCAGTCTATTATCCTATAAATTGCTTTGTGGATTCCGATAACCAAAGAATTCATCATTTGTGGGCAAACTTTAGGCACTCTGCCTCTTTGCACTTAAGTAGTCTGATTCTTGGATGAGAAACATTGAGACCATATTCAAAGCCCTTCTAAATTTGACCTAATCTATTACAGCTGTAATGAGATTAGGGTAGGACTTTTCTGGAGATATAATCTGAGTAAGTCACTTAAAGTCTTCCATATACTTCAGGTACTCAGAAGGAAAATATAAATTTGTTTACGATCAGTCAACAAGTATTTATTAAACTCTTACAAGAAAAAGGCAAAAATGCTTTCTTTGACATGAAGTCACTAAAATGCTAATGGAGGAGACAATATGTTAATAACTGTGTATGCTACATCATGGAACAAGTCTCTGAAGCAGAGGTCAATAGGAATATGAGAAGTGAAAATAAAGCAATGTAGTTAGTCTCTTTGAATTATATATATATATATATATATATATATATATATATATATATATATAT
>NW_027186645.1:13952592-14106437 GCF_028583685.1 Petaurus breviceps papuanus | reverse complement strand
TATATATATATATATATATATATATATATATATATATATATATATATCAGAACTTCTGCAACCAAATTAGTGCTATACTTCCATCATAGGATGCTATGTATTTCTTCCAACAATAGTTCCCTCAGTTTAAGGACTTGCTCAACTCCCCTTTTGAAACTTCCTGACAAGCTAATCAGACCAAGACAGATCTCACATTTGCCCAAAAAAGAGTAGGACCCAGTTTGGTCACCCACTGGTGCATTGGAACTAAATAATGAGTAAGTTTTACATAAAAAAACCTACTTCACCCACTAATGATAAATAGTTTTCACCCTTAAGAATATTACTAATAATGTGCGGCCCCTGAAACAAACAGTTTTTCCCTCTCCCTCCCAAAAAAAAGATCAAACAATGTCTTGAGTGATGGAAGCATCTTTGGGAATAAGTGTTTAGACTCCCAAGGGGACTAGGAAGTATAACATTCATGCAGATGTTTAAATTCTCCTTTAAAATGATCTCTCTCAACTCTATTTCTCTGAACTTCAAATATTCCTTATGTTTTATTCCATCTCTTTTCCTTTCTCTAATGTCTCAGAGGAAATTATAGCCTTTCTCCTTGCAGAAGCTAATTCTGTCACCTTTGTCTTTGATTTCATCTTTTTCCATCTTTTTTATAGGCCATTTTCCCCTAACAATCATCTCCCCCTTTCTCCTGAATTTCAATCTCTCCCTCTTCCTAAAAGTATGTTCAGATCTTTCATCCTAAGGGAAAAAAATAAATCTACAAAAAACCCCCAAACTTTGCCTTACCCAGCTTCTATCTTTCTTCACGCAAGTCTCCTAGAGACTTCCACAGTAGTTCTGCATGAGGCTGTTTTAAAAAATGGCCTTTCCATCTTATGAACATGCTACCTATGTACAGCTAGAATTATGAAAATCCAAGAAAGGTCCATGCCAAAAGATATTTAGGAAATCTGTGCCTCATCTTGCACACTTCCATTAGCAGCCATTCTCATCAAGGACAGCTCTCCAATTTAGCAGTAATTCAGGCACAGGATTCGTGCTTCAGTACTATGCTTAAAGAACAAGGCATCCAGTCTTAAATTTGTGTATTTTCGACACACCTGGATCTAGGACTAGCCTTAAGCAAAATTGTAAATGGGCTTTGGTTCCCTTCACTCCCTTTAAACAACCCAATATTGCATCAATGCTATATTTTATGTTATCCCTTACCCTCCAAGGTTCCATCTCCTATGGTATCTTATTTAGGAATATTCTTGTTATCTAATACCACGTGGACTTATCTCCTTCACTTTCATACAAACAACTTGTCCTATATCCCTTGTAGCTCCCACTCCTTATTATGAGATGACCAGCTAATTTAATTAATTGAACTCTGATGGTGTGTTAGATAAGGGGGGAGGGGAAATTACAAACATAAAACACAAATTACATTCACATGTGTATGGGCATAGCTAAAGGCCAAATTGGGCCCATACCTGTAATTTCTTCAGTATAGTGAACTCCCAGTATTGAAACTTTCATCCACTTATACAAACAGGCAAATTATTTGTATCTTATAGTCTCAGAGAGTTATTTGTGATACTGAATAATGACCTGATTTATCTATGGTCACACAGCTAGTATGTGTTAGAGATGAGTTGAATCTAGGTGTTTCTTCCTTAAAACCTTACCCTCTATCCACTACCCCCAAAATGTCCTCTACCTCTTTAAGATATCATACTTATTTAACAGGGAACTTCCCAATAAAATATCTTAAATCAAAGGAGCTACCAAAATGGTGGCAAATTTGGTTGGATTAATGGAGAACACATTTGGGGCAGGCAGGGAAGATTTTCTACCACTGCTTTTGGGTATAGATGGCTTTGCTGGAAAGTTTCTCTGCTCATCTATGTCAAAAACAGGGTATCTCTTTATCGTTTGCTAAGAGACCGCCCATTTCATATGCCACTTAGTATCTTGGCTTGGGAACAGCTACGTAGGAGGTTATGCTGCCCTTTAGTGGAATGCCTTGGTTTTCAGCACTATAATTGATAGAACACACTGCCCCACTGGCAAGAATCAGTCTACAATTCTATGAGATCAAAGGAATGAATGTGCTCTGATGATATTTCTTTGTCTTCAGAGATGCTTTATAAGGAATCAACAGTTTATACTTCTGGTCTTTATAAATGCCATCAAATACCTTTGTGCAACATACTGGCTCATGATACAACAATTCAGACGCACATGTTAGCAAAATCTAGCATCAGTGGACGTCAAGGAAAGTAATCTATCTTGTTATGTTTTGATAATATTTGGCCAATGTGGCCAATCTCCGAAGATTGCATCCTGTTAAATACATCTGAAGGCAATATATTTTTAAATGGTTTATACATGAACAAGAATGAAAAAAAAACAGTATGGGTCCATTTTTCATTGCCTCCGAATCTGGATATTTCATTTCTGAATAAGGAATGTTCAGGAAGGAAACAGTTGGGATTTCTCTGGTGACTTAGACTTGAACCTTCCATCTCTATGGGAAAAGATTCCTTTCCAAATGTAGTTGGCAAAATGTGACTGTAGAAGAGGTATGTGACATATACCAACAACCTCTAATTCTACCTATGTAGACAGAGAACTTCTCTGCCAGCTGTTACAGTAGGTGTGCCTCTCACCATCTGGGAATTTCATGTGGATTATCTCTGTTAAATTTTTAATCTCACAGAGCTTCTCCCTCCTACGTAGAATGCTTCTGGGTCACCTCCTGCCACCCCCCACCCCAACTACTGTTTAGTCATCGTACTCAGGGAATACAAATTGATGTGAATATTATATTCAATATAACCTATTAGGAAGCTAAACCTGCTGCAAAATAAATCATTTACTGTGTTGAGGACCTAAATGGAAATTATTTTATTATCCATTATTTTGGACTATCTGTACTATTGGCTCTTTTTAAAATTGAGTCAATTTTTCAATCCTTGGAAAAAGAGTATGAGTATGCAAATGATGAGTATGATGATGATTATTATTCAATGATCATATTCTGGCATTTGTGATTCTACAATAGCTCATTTTCTACTCATGTCCTTTCCTTCCCCTGTAGTACCAGAGCTAGTAGGGAGTCATACTATTATTGTTTATGAAAGAAACACTCTAAAGTTAGTGTTTCATAGTGGGTAGAATGCAGGGTATGGAGTCAAGAGGATCTGGGTTCAAATCCTAACTCCAATACTTTATTTATATTTATATTATATATAATACTATATATTATTATAATATATATACAATATACATATTATAATATATAAATATGTAACATATATTTATATATTATAATATAATATATTGATATTATTTATTTAAAATCCTGGGTTTACAATATGGGTTTAAAATCCATTTACCTTGTGTGTGAATAGCTTATCTCCTAAGTAACAAATAGCTTGTAATCTGTTGATGGAAGGAATTCTATGGGAGCCCTCACCCTAGAAAATCACAGATAGCTTGAAAAACACCAAACAGCAATAGATATGCTCATTTATTTTTAAATATTCTAATCACAGAATAAACTGAATCTGGCACAAGAACTCTAACCAGTAATTAAAAAAGGTCTAAAAAAATTCACATACACACTTATTAGGATATTTCAAGGCCAGTCATAAGAAGAACACTTGAACCAATTATAATCTTCCTCCTGTATTTGCCAGGCATCTTTTCAAAATATGGAATTCTCTTTGAAGTCATTGTGATGCATGTTTATTATATTGTGAAAAACAGAGAAAGACAGAGATAAGGGCACAGCACAAATAAATAAAGGAGAGAGTGAGGGGGAGAGAGAAGAGAGGGGAGGGGAGTACCTCTTCCTGTTTTCCCAGTCAGTATATAGCTTTTGTTGTTCAGTCATCCAGTGACCCTATTTGGGCTATACTCCCACTAGGGCACTGTTATTGGGGCCAGCCCACAGCAGAATTATATGTGACATATATATGCCTTTAGCACAGTCACCTTCTCCATGATGTCCCTCTTTGCTGGCCTCGTTCCTTGAATCCTTTAGTAGTAAACATTGGCTGGATCTCTAAGTAGCATGTACTGGATCTCTACCTTCTTATTCCTTGTGATCAAACTTCACCTTTCCTATGCTGTGACTCCTAACAACTGTGTGTTGAGTGCTAGATATTAACTAATCTGACAGATTAATGTAAATTAATCTGATACACTAGAGTAATTTGGGCACTAAGGAGTTAGAAGAGTGGTCACCTCTCTACCTTTCATCCTCAATTGCCAATTTAAACTTTACAGGGTTGCTGTGAGGAAAATGAGAGGGCAGGATGGTCTGATGGATAGTGTGTTTGGTTTAGAGTCAAGGGGTCCCAGCTCCAAATCCCTCCCTTGACTCTTACAACTTGCATAGCTATCAGCAGGTCATTGAATCTTTCTATGACTCAGTTTTCTCATCTCTAAATGAGGGGTTCACCAGATCACCTCTAAAGTCCCTTACAGCTATAAATCTATGGTCCTATGAAAAATCTTTACAAATCTCCAAGAACTATATGAATGAGAATGATTATTATTGTTAGTTTTATTGCTATCAGTGTGTTGCTCTCCTACACAATTACAATTTCTCCTTTTCACTCTATACATATGCACACATATATGTATCTATATAGGCATTCGAACATGCACATACACATATGTGCACATGTATGTTTACATGCCCATGTGTGTATATACAGATATATGTCCTCACATTTTAAAAGGAGTTTTCTGTTCCAATGTATTAATTCACAGGAATGACCAACAGGAATTTCTGGCCCTTTGACAGAGAGATCTTTTGGTACCCTTCAAACTACACTATGTGTATGATTACCTACTCTGTTTACTAATGAGGCTGAGTGTGGACTCTGGCAAGTAGAATTAGCTCATTGCTGGCAAGTAGAACAGCATTAGACCTCATCACCGCTGTGCACACAATGGTCAAATATACAGAAGCTACTAAAGCCCCAGTGGCCGAATGTCATTATTGGATAATGCATCATAACAGTGACCCCAAGTAAAAGTGATTCTTGCTGATTGTTTTCTAATTTTAAAGGCAATCGCCCTAGTTCTCGGGCTTTAATTCTCCTTGCTACAAAATGAGTGGGAACATGAATTACTATAGGACACTTGTACCTTTAAGATTAAAATCACATTTATCTTCTCAGGTTAGCCATCATCCTTATTCTCAGGTTTCAGCCTTTTTCTGACTTCCTGACCATTCTTATTTCTCAGGGCCCAGAGCAGATAGCACTGTTTTGTATTTTTTTTAAGGCAGTTGAAGGCCATAAAAGTCAGGACTAGTTAGTTCTACACCACAAGATAGCATGGCTCTTATAAACTTAAAGAGAATAGTTTATTTTGTGTCATTGTGATGATCATGAAAAGCTAGTTGGGCTTGACTATGTATGAAGCCTGCTACTTATCTCCCTCCCTTCTCCTAGGCATCTGGTGTCAATTGGGTGACACTTAAAGTTGGTGAGTGTCATCAAATTGATAAGAAGAAACAAAGAGTGGTCAACAGTATAAAAATAGGATAGGTGTGGGTCAGGTTTTCTATAATGGGCCAGTGGAGAGAAAATAGTAGGAAGACTGAGAGGGAAGAAACCAGCCTAGAAACTGGGTTTGATAGGCAGGGCACAACTTAGTCTAATTATTCAGGTCCACAAACATGTGTGTGTGTGTGCATGCTCACACACATGTGTACACATTCACCAGTGTACACACACATATGTAATAACCATTTTATACTTATGCATAGAATGACTCCAGATCTTCAAAAAGCTGCAAGTTATTCAGGGATGAATTCCATTTGCATCATTTGTATCTGCCTGAAGTTTGTTCTCTACAAACCACTGCCAGTCATGGAAGGTCTGGCTGAAGCCAGAGACCCCTTTCACTATAGTCTGTGTTTACCCTAGGGAATTTGTTATTCTGCAATCTCTTGGGTGTGTCATGAAACAGATATGAATGAGTATAATGCTAATGCAAATAAAAGCTCTTTCATTTTTAACAAGGACACAAGAAAAGGAAATGTCTTCGCTGTTTCAGGGTAGAGGTTGGTCAGCATGCTCATTTGTTTGGCCCAAAGCTTTTAAACACTCCCGACTTCTGTTTGCTGTCTACAATGCACTTCCTGACTGCAAAGGGTCTTTGTTTCCTACCATTCAGTTCAGTAAAGATAGAGTTATTAAGAGTTTAAGTCTTACTTCATTGCATGAATATGTTCCCCTCCTTTGCTTTGGGATGTTTATTAAACAAATATTAAATGAATGAAATAAATCTCTGCAGGTTTGAACACAGCTTGGCGTGTGAGGGAAATGATACTTAGCACTGACATTCTTGTGAGGTCTGTAGAAAGATAACTGCCACTTTTGAAACATAACTAAGGCAGACGGAGCATGATACTGCTTGATACTTTTAAAAAAATTACCAGAGCCTTAAGATTTTTTTTAACTGTGGAAAGCACTGCAATGTATGTCTTGTGCACAACATGTGTATATGTGTTTGTGTGTGTGTGTGTGTGTGTGTGACATCTCTGTCAGGCACACATGGCCTGGAGGACAGATGCTGTCTCTAGGCCATTGTTGAGGAGAAGCAGAGTTATAGAAGGGGGATACATGCTAAGTGAAAAATTTGTAAGTATTGCTAGCATCCTCTAAATTAGTTTCCTGGGACCGAGCCTCAGCTGACTCACACTAGTTGCAGCTGTGATAATTACTCAAAAGACATAGTTTATATGCTCTAGTTTGTTAGAGGAGCATAGAATAGCAAATCCAACTCAAATGTAGCAGATGAAGATATTTTTCAAATTATAAAATCATAAATTTTGTATTTATAAAAATTATAAAGCTAGATTACAAAGCTAGAGGTTGAGACACATTTGCAAGCTGGAATAAAAGTTTTAATTATATTAGCTGGGTAGCACCTTTGTTTTGCATTCAAATAGTATTAAGAGAGGATGGAAAAGGTGAAATGAGGGAATAGTAAAGGACTGTTAGAGAATTAGTGATGGGAGGGTTGTTGCTGGGAGCGGGCAAGGGATACAGAGGAAAAGAAGCAGATTGATACCAGCTGTGCTTTAGAATCATTTTTCGAAAAGGATAAATGCTTCCTTAAATTTCTTTGCTTATGTGAGAAAAGAGGGGAATAATTTGAGTGACTTAATGAAGCTGTTGACATTTGGATCAGTTTTCCTCTACATCTAATTGTTCAATTAAGCCTATCATTCTAAACAACTTCTTACTGGAGAATTATCTCATTTTGGTATCAACTGAGTTGTGCTTTTCCACATTCTGCCATTTTGAACCAATGGAATCATCTTTACCAAAAATCATCTTTTGGTTGGCATGCTTCAACTGAGGGATATTTGACTGTCATGACACTCTTCCCAAATACATGTTCAAAATATTCCAGTGTCATGCTTCTGTGTTTCTGATTTATACCCCATTACCCCAAGTATATCCACTTTGGGGCAGAGATGGTTAGGAGAACTCAGAGGGATTATAGGAATTCATAGTATTACAGATATAATAGTATTTCATGGAATTCATTTCATCAATTGCATATTCATTTCTTTCCACGTACTTGACTAATCAAGGGAAGCTATCGATTTTTTTTTAGTTTGCTTCAAAATTTAAGCAATATCCTCACTATAATGATATTCCTGAGAACAGTAAGGTGGTGGGGAAATGAAATGCTATTTTATTTACTTCCAGAATCCTGTGTGGGGATTTAGTGGTGTGATGTAAAAAACACAGAGGGTCCTGAATGCCAGACTTTGTAAAGACCAGAAAGAAACAGACTCTTGGGGATAGGAAGATGGGAAAATCTGACTCAAAGTAACCCTGATGTAAAAGTAAGGGGTGCGTCGGCCCTGCTCCCTAACTGCAACTCTGAGTCATCTGATCTTACTGCTTACAGATGGGCTGTAAAACACAGAAAGGCCACACTGGTTTGGTTGTCTTTGACAACTGTCAGTATTCAAAGGATTCAGAGCATGTGGTCTTTAGCTAGACTTTTAAAGAAGATCATTGTTTTAAGTGAAGCCCTAAGAGATTGCCCACTTCATCTTTGAGGGAACAAGGTCTTTCACTTTGGCTATAAAGAAATGAAATAGAAACATTGGAACCAAATTTGGAACAGAAACTCTGCTCTGTCTTAAAGAGCAAACAGCCAGTTTGGAGGCAAGAGAAAGAAAAAGGGAAACCACATAACTTTGAACTCAGATTTGGGCAAAAGATCAAGAGGGGAAATGAACTCCAATTATTTACTCTTGTACAGTACCAAGTGTTTATTCACAGTATATTTGCAGTTTTAAAGTCAGCATATAATCTAGTAATGGCCAGATTCTTGACTGATAATTGAATGCAATCTTATAGTTTGAACATGAAAATTCTGTCTCTAAGGGCATTGTCATTTATTGGCAGGATTCTAAGCCTGCATAATGATTGTGATAATATCAACAACAATAAAAATGTTAAAAGGCAATTCTCTATGCCCCTGCTCCCAATGATTATCCAGTTACCATAGCTCTGAATATTTTCTAGAGTCCAATATAAATAGAATGATGGAATCTTAAAATTGGAAGGAACTGCAGTGGTCATTTTTTCTAAGCTCCTAATTTTATAGATAAGGAAATTGAGGCCCAGAGAGGTTAAATGATTGGCCCAAGGCCACAGAGCAGATCCAGGACTAAAACCCAAGAGATCTTCCTGTCCAATAATCTTTCCACTTTGATATGTTACCTCTCGGTACACGATTTGCCTCACTGCCAAATCAAATTAAGTGTGACTAAAAGAAAGCAGCTCATCCTTCCCTTTGATTCCTTCCCTACATCCAAATGTTCTGAAGAGAGAAAAGCGTAGTCATATCACAGACCTCCCAAGCAAGAAACCTGGAAATAATTTTCAGTTTTTCCCAGTCCTTTATTCCAAATAGACAGTGTGTTACCCAATCAACTAATTCATCCAATAATCAACAAGCACATGTTGAAGGTCTTCTATGTCCCAAACATCGTTTATAGCATCTTTGATTTTGCCATTTTCCAAACGTGCCTCTGTGCTCTTCATCATTACTACAGTGATGTCAGTCTAGTTCTTTTTCATTCCTCACCTAGACTACTGAAGTCAATTAGTCAATAGACTCACTATTTATAGGATTCCCCTCCTGCTACTTTGAAGTAACCAACACCGTGACTTGGAGAGCCTCTCTTTTCTTTTCCCTTCCAAGTCTTCTCCATTTCTTCCAGGTAAACTCATTTTGACAATGTCTTTATCCAATCATCACTTTTCTCCTTCTGAATCCACTGGCTGAAGCTGTACCTTAAACCTGGAATACCACCTTGAAACTCATGGCCTTTATTGTAGCTCATGTGATTTGGGAAATTTATTCCAGTAGTGACTGCTGCACAATTAAAAGACTACCCAGTTATGTATATTACTCATTCCATCCTGGCCAGGCTTTTAAATTCAGGCACTACGGGTGGGAAAAGAAATTTTAATTAAAAAAAAAAACAAAACAAAACCAAACAAACAAAACCCACCCCAAAAAACAAAACCCTGCAGGGACTTTCTTCTTGGGTTTCTAACAGCTTTATTCATCTTCCTCTTAGGGAGGCAGAGGAGAAAAGATGCACAAAAGGGAAAAGTGGCAGAATCAGGCTGAATGGATACTATAGGATATTTTAGGACATAATTTTTGTTGTCACCACTGCAAAATTCCAAAGAATATTTTTGTCATATTTAGGATACAAATCACAAATCACTGTTCTTTAGTGAATGATCTTCCCAATACTTTTAGCCAGTAAAGAAATTTTGAACCAGATTAGGTCCTCCTTCCCAACAAAATTATGGATATGTAGGTTAAATTTTACTTGAGGGTCTAAAATCACAAAATAAACACTCTATTCCTAAGCCATGTGATTCTACAATGGGGGTTTATGAAAGATGCAAGGCTGGATGAATTTGCAATGTGTAGGAGGGAGTAGATGGTGAGGCTTGCAATAAAAACATTTTATGCTGACCTTTTGGGTACTTACAATATGTGCATTTTTCACAGAATTCAACTTCTCCATGTTTGTTCCTTACATTCTCAACCCCTGTTCAGCAAAGAATTTTTTCTATCTCTCCTATCTTCTATCTCAAGAAAAAAGAACCAATCTAAAGATTGAAATTGACCAGCTATCCCGCAACAAAGACAAGTGTCATTTTACTTTACAAGGCTGTTTGTTTCAGTAGAATTCATTCAGTGTTTTGTTGTGAGGCACTGTAGAAGTTAGATAGAGGCAGAGGCTTTTCTATAGAGATTTCAATTTACAGATAATCCAGGACTTCCCTTGGTAAACTGTTTCTGAGTTTGATCACATTACTGGAAAGATCTAATTTATGCCTTGTCCTTATGGACAAGGCACTACCTCTGCATTGCAAAAGATCTGTGTTGAAAGTTTGCCTCAGGCACTTAACTGCTGTGGGACTCTGGGCAAGTCACTTTACATGCATGTACCTCAGTTTCCTCACTAATGAGGAAGTTTAGACTAGACGGCCTCTAATGTCCAATCCAATTCTAAATTTGTAATATGATTCCCTTAGTTTGTTTTATGTATAGATGAATTACACCCAGATAGTTCCATCTTCCGGATTCTTATAATAACCCTTTAGTAATAACCGAAGTCACAGAATCACGGGATTATAACTTTAGAGTTGGGTGGGAACTTAGAAGTCCTCTTGTCCAGACTGTTCACTTTATGGATGAGGGCCCTGAGAGTCTGAGGGGTCAGGTGAATGGCCCCAAAGTCACTCAAATAACAAGGAGCACTCTGGCCTCCACTCTGCTTCTGTGGTTCCAATCTTTATCCTAAATCCCTTGGAATTTTCCACAGACTCATCACATGAACTGTCAAATATAAACAATGCACACTTTTCAAATGAATATCAGCTTATAAACATAATTATTGACAAGTTCAGCATGAGTGTAATACATGACCTACATATATCTATGTATATACACACATATATAAACAGTTATTATTTAATATAATCTAAAACCAAATCAATTTTCTATACTAAATATTCTCTATTCATTAACTATTATCTTTCTATCCTTGGAGAGGCAGGCAGCTTGACAGGTGATAGATAGTCTACGAGCCAGAACTTGGCTTGGGTCCAAATGACACATACTGTCTGTGCACCCCTGGGCAAGTCACTTAAGTTTTCAGAGCTCTTGGAAACCTTCTATGACTGTTGCAGAGAAGATGCAGATCAATACTGATGGGGGAGCGTCCTCCTTTTAGCTCTGTTTGGTTCCTTTTCTTTGGAATGTTCATTATGTAGACGTTCATCATAAAATGCAGAAAGCCAGAATAGTGAATGGTACTCCAATGAGACCCAACCAACACCAAGTAAAGCAAATCTCAAGCAAGATTTAAAACATCTTGAATTTTAAAACATCTTTAAAACATCTGAATCACATTTTGGTTTGGAGAGTAGCAGCGTTGGTTTCTGAAGGTTTGAACAATTGCTAAGCTACTCTCAGTGATATCTGAAAGATCATAGAAGAAAGCAGAGGAATTGTAGGCTGGAGAAGGGCAAATGCCCCCAAAGAGAATGGAATACACAAATGATAGCTCAGTGACCTCTACTTCAAATCCTGGGAAATTTTTAGAAGAGATCATTAATAACTAACATTTATATAGCACTGTGCTAAGGACTTTATACAATTATCTCATTTGATCCTCACAACTCTGGGAGATAGGTACTATTATTATCAACTCCATTTTACCGATGAGAAAACTGAGGCAAACAGGCATTAAGTGACTTTCACAGGGTCATCTAGCTAAAAAGTATCTAAGGCTGGAATTAGTGATTCTGGCTCCAGGACAGGCTCTCTATACACTGCATCACCTAGTTGCTCCACTAAATAAATTGTTAGTGAATAACTAGAAAAAGAAATGGGAATTATAGCATGTCTTCATTGAGAATAGGTCATGTCTGACAGGCTAACTTTGTTTCATTTTTGGATAAGGTTAATGAACTGATAGATAAGGGAAGTGTTGTGGGTATAGTTTACCTAGGTGTTAGTAAAACATCTGATAAAATGCACAAGATTATTCTTGCGGAAAAGATGGTGGTTGTTCAGTCATTTCCGACATGTTCAGTTCATGTCCGACTCTTCATGATCCAGAGACCATAGGACACAGACCCTTCCATCCTCTACTATATCTCAAAGTCTGTCCAAGTTCATATTCATTGTTTCCATGACATTGTCTATCCATCTCATCCTCTGCCATACCCTTTTCTTTTTGCCTTCAAACTTTCCCAACATCAGGGTCTCTTCCAATGAGCCCCATCTTCTCATTATGTGGTTAAAGTATTTAAACTTCAGTTTTAGTATTTGACTTTCCAGTGAATAGCCTGAATTAATTTCTTTAAGTATTAGCTGATTTGATCTCCTTGCTGTCCAAGGGGCTCTCAAAAGTCCTCTCTAGCACCACCATTCAAAAGTATTGATTCTGTGGTGCTCAGCTCTGGTCCAACTCTCACAGCCATATACCGCTACTGGAAAAAGCAAAAGAGAAACTAGACAGTTACATGAATTTGCAATTGGTTGAATGACCAGACTCAGAGTAGTTGTCTGCTGTCAATGTCTATTCAGACAAGGAAAGGGATACAACTCCTCCAAAGGGAAGGAGTACAACTGATTCTGTACTACCAAGTAGGCTAAATCTAATGAACTGAAACCTTGATGAAGCCACGAAGGGTCCTGAGGAGACACATTCAGGGTAGGTACAAGCAGGGGGATGTCTCCGTGATTTGCGTTTGGCCCAGTGTCATTTATCTTATTTATCAACGACTTGGATAAAGGCACAGACATGCTCATCAAATTGTACAGAAGACACAAAGGTGGAAGAGATTCTTAACACACTATGGTAGAGTCAGGACCTAAAAAGATCTCCATGGGCTTAACTACTGGACTGAATCTGATGAGATGAAATCCAACAGGAATTAAGTTGAAGTCTTAAATTTGGGCTCAAGAAATCAACTTCACACCTAGAGAATTTGGAGGCAGTAGTGGTAGAAGATAGTTAGAGAGTAGTTAGTTCAAAGAGGATTTAGGAATTTGAAGAAGTTATAAGTTCAGTATGAATCAACTGTGTGTTACAGTAGCCAAAAAAAGCGAATGTAATCTTGAGCTGCATTCAGAGGCATAGTTCCCAGGGATAAGGATAGTCCTTCTGGATTCTGCTCTGGTCTGACCATATCTGAATATACTAAAGTTGAGGAAGGATCTTGATAATCTTGAGAACATCCAGAGATACCCAGGATGGCAAATGGCCTTCAGTCCATGTTATATGAAGGCTGGCTGATTGAATAGGAATGTTAAGACTGGAGAAGAGGGGCGGCCAGGTGGCTCAGCGAGTAAGAGCACCGGTTCCAGTGTTGGGATGACCTGGAGATCGAATCCCGGGCTCAGACACTCAGCACCACACCCAGAAATAACTGGCTGTGTAACCTTGAGCAAGTTACTTAACCCCAATTGCTTATTAAAAAAAAAAAGACTGGAGAAGAAAACATATTGAGAGAAGATGAATGCTATCTTCATGTTTTAAGAGTTGTAGTATAGAAGAGGATCATGGAAACATAAATAATAGACTTGGAAATGACATAGGGGGACGCTGAATCCAACCCTGTCATTTTGTGGCTGAGAGAAACCAAGGCACACAGATTATAAGCATCTGAGGTAGGAATATAAATTCAAGCCTTTCTGACTCTGAGGCCAATGTTCTCTCCATACCATGCCTTGTTAGACTTGTTCAACCAGGGACAATGGTTAGAAGTTACACAGAAGTAAATTTTGGCTTGATTTCAGGAAAAGCACTTAGTAATAATAATTAGAGCTGTTCAAAAGTGGAATGGGTGCCTCAACAGTTGGTGGGTTTCTCTGCAGGTATAGGTTGAACTAGATGGATGCTGAAGTCCCTTGTAATTTTCAGTTCTCTGAACTGTGGATTACTCATGATCAATCCCTAATAAATAAAATATTAGTTTTATTTTTCAATAACTAGAGGTGTTAAAATTGATGAAGAGAAGAGAAACAGATGTTGTGATGAAATGAAATGTTCTTATGAATTTTCAGGGTGAAACTCTGATGTTTCATCATAATCTTTTACTATCATAGACTTTAGTAGCAATATAGTGATCACATTTCCAATTGGAAGGAGTACAACTGATTTTAAACTACCCAGCAGACTAAATTTAGTGCACTGAAACCCGGATGAGGCCAAAGTGAGCATGAAGGGTCCTGAGAAGACCTATCAGGGTAGGTGGATCAAGAACTTTGGTTCTGCAATCCAAACCTCTTTTAACTCCAATCACATACAAATTAACTTTTTTTATTTTAAACAAACCATTCCTATAACACATTTTTATTTGAATATAAGGAGGAATATGAGTTAGGAAAAATAAAAATAGAGGAAATGTGAGAACAGACATATCTTGAATAATGGTAGCATGGGTTTAAGGGTAAAGAATTAAGGAGTAGAATATGGTACAGGGCACTGAGATGGATACTAGCTACTATATTACTAATTAATAATAATTAACATTCTAAAGAATTCAACCAAACTGTACTGCACTAGGCCAATATCACAGACTGGGCTGTTGACCACAATCACCCATAGATAACACTGACCTAGAAAAATTTAACAGCAACATTTAGATAGATGTTCTAACACCCAATGTTCATAATCTCCAAACTACATGTAACAAAAAAGTTTGAAAATATAGAGATCTAGCAGAGGAGCTCAAAATCATGCAGGAACGTCATAAGGTACATATCATCCCTGTTATCCTTTCTGCCATTAGTGTCTTAGTCTCACTGACCCTACAAAAGATGAATTTACATCCTAATACTTTTATTCAACTACCAAAAATGATTTTGTTACACTGATCTGTTGAAACATTAAGCATAAAAGGAGACTTGTCTCAGTATTATCTTGCTCTGAGTCCAACTGAAAAAGACAAGAACAAGATAGTAATAACTAACATTTACATGGTAATTTAGGGTTTTTAAAATTCTGTCTATACAGTCTCACTTAATCCTCACCAATATGGTTAGCACTATTATCTCTGTTTTCTAGATTAGATAAGGGAAAAAACTCAGAGATTTGAGTGACGTGCCATGATCCACCATATCATGCTCTGGGGACAGAATAGAACATGTTATCTCTTCAGGACAGATCTAGGAAAAATCCCCTAAAGAAAATGTCAACTTTGTAGCATCCTTAAGAAGTCATCTACAAACTGTGCAACCAGAATAAGATCATGTTTTAGTGACACTCCAAAGAATTATCTTTGCTACAAATCTCATAAATGCCAAAGTATGTTACAGTAAAAGCACTGGAAAGAGGGGCAATACTTATTAACCTGAATATCAGGGGAGGGGATGAGAGGCTCTGTCCATCCTACTCTTGGCTGGTCATTTGCCTGCTCCTGCTTATTTACTTATTTCAGTTGTGTCTGACCCCATTTGGGGTTTTCTTTGCAGAGATATTAGAGCGGTTTACCATTTCCTTCTCTAGCTCACCTTACAGATCAATAACTGAGGCAAACAGGGCTAAGTGACTTGCCCAGAGTTACACAGCCTGTGTCTGAGGCCAGATTTGAACTTAGGAAGATCAGTCTTCCCTACTGTAGGTCCAGAATTCTATCCACTGCACCACCTAGCTGCCCTTTGCTGGCTCACCTGTGGAATAAATAATATACTACAACTTTTATATACTTAAAACAACAAGCAGAGAGCAACAGTGCTCTGATCCTCTGGAAACTGTTTGACAATAATGGCATCATCGAAATTTCCTGTCTGCTTGATGGTCAAACCTGCTAGCCACATTTTCTGGAAGAGCCAATATTATACCACCACACTCTAAGTGACTTAGTCTGGGCTTTGGGGCCTCCATGTGCCATCTTTAACTTGAAAAAATGGATTCATTAGGAATAAAATGTGTTTTCTTTATGTAAATATGAAGGGATTTTTTTTTTCTTTATTTTGTTTGGAGGACTGGATTTATTTTTTTTCTCTCTTATTACCTACAATTTAAAAAAGTTGCCACTATGAAGGAACACAACAATACCATCTTAGGCCATTAAAAAGCAAACCCCTCCACACACAAAAATCTTTAATTATTAAAAATTATTTCATTGTCAGGTAAGGATAAGAACATGTATGATTCTTCTCTTTTCATTGTAGCACTTAAGAAACAAAGTCTAGTAAAGTTAGTCATCAGGTATTCTAACTTTTTTTATTTAAATCAATTTGTTCCCTATTTATAAGCTGGTTCCTCATAGACAGCAACGGAGGAGGGATCTGATATCCCAAAACATGAGTGAAATTCACCAAAAGCAATTCATTTCCATGACATTTTGTTATGTACATTTCCTGCCACACACTATTACTAATGATATGGAAAAAGAAAACAATGACCTATGACTTACAGAACATTGTAGTTGCTCTTTTGAAAGATTAATGATAGCTTTCAAATTGTGCTGTTGGGTTTGTTCATTACTTCTGGCATTTGTGCTTGAGAACATGCACAATTACTGGGGATCAAATGCCAGAGAAACGACTCTTAGAATTAACATGGAATTTTTCCCCCTAGAATGAAAACAAAGCTCTCTTTGGTCAATTTTCTGTGTTAGGAAAAGAAAATAGAAATAATATAATGAGTGCAATTGGCCACTTATCTCTAGAAAGGAAAGAAAAGCCATTAGTGATGCACAATGAACATGGGCATAGGCACAGGTCCATAAGTGACTATGAGAGTTGGCAAAGTATGGGTGCAGAAAGACCAGGAACCCTTCCTCCCTAGGAAAGAGCACTGGCCCAATAGTGCTGACAGAATGAAGTGACCCTGGGTTCTAAGCATGGTAATATCCCTGTATGTTACAAAAAACACTCCAGAATCTGGCTATCTTAAAAAGGAGAGGAAGAATAGGGACAATATGCTGATCTAAATGACATCAAATTTGACATTCACTTTTTCCATTTTTAATAAGATTTAATTTTTTAAAAAACTCTCAGGATATGAAACATGACATTTTTGCCAGTATTTTTCTTCCATGAGAAAAACAGGCTAATTTTCCCCTTTCCAATTATGCCAAACACTTTTGACTAGTCAGTTTTCCAGACTTAATGGTATATGGCAGGTGTGAAGAACCTGCAGCCTCAAGACCACATGTGGCCCTCCAAGTCCTCAAGTGTGGACTTTTGACCGAGTCTAAGTTTTATATAACAAATACTTTAATTAAGGGGATTTATTCGGTGAAGTTTGGATATGGTCAAAAGGTCACACTTAAGGACCTAGAGGGATACATGTGGCCCCAATGCTGAAGGTTCCCCACCCCTGGAGATGATCCACAACTGCCTTGTGAAATTTCTAGAGGTCTCTAGATCTTTTTTACACAGACTTTCACTGAGATAATTTAGATTTCAACATTTTTACTGTTTCTTAAAAAAAATAAAATTGCTTGGACATATTTCTGTCAGATTTCACTTTCAGTTTCTGATTAAATACATAGTATCACAATAAAAGACATTTTAGTTCTCAATATGATAAATGCCCTTCTTTTAGATAACATACAGCTAGAGGGATAAGAGGGAAGCTGACACCACCCTTTTAGGGACATATATTTCCTTTCTTGTTAAATAATTAGCAGTGGGGGTACAATAGTAAAAGCAAAGGCATGTCACGTCCTAAACATTGATAGAGTTCCTGTGGGAGACAGGAAATATGTGCTCTATGCAGGTGCAAATTTGTTCTACCAGCTAATTCCCTAGGTATTTTCATAGAACACGAATCATGCAGATTTCCTTTAAGACAAAATTAAAAACATTTTCCCCACCCTAAACAATGGTTTGTGTAAAACTATGCCATTTTATGTTTCCTGAACTAAGTGAATAATAGTTAAAATTGTTTTCATACCTTTTAGTCTTTTACTAACTGAAAGACAAAATATCTTAGAGAAATGCTATATTGATTTGAATATAGAAATAACATCTTTTTTCAGAGGAAAAAAATACCCTGAAAAATAAACATAAAAAATGACCATATAAACTAATTTACCTAGAGAAATTTTTTGATATTTATTTCAATTAAAATACAAAATTTTATTCATTTTTATCATTATTGCTTTGTTTATCTTTATCACTTTTTATTGTTCCTTTACAAAGAGTATAATGAAAGGCCACACCCTGGTTGAGGTTTTAGGGAAAAGTAAAGCCTATATTCCAACCAGTGTGGTACATATCTGTGTTGTTAGCTCCATCTTACAAAAAAACAAATTGAGACCCCAAGACGAGGTGAAGGTTGAAACATAAGAGCTCCCACATCAAGTCCTATGTCTCTTCATAATACCTAAAGATAGAATAGAAAAGGCTGAGAGTGGGAGGTAATAAGGAGGGCAAAGGCAAGCAATTCATTTATCATAAGCAGAACCAATCAGAGAAGATCTGATTATTGGTAGATCTCCAACCTCAGGCCAAAGTATGTTCTGGGGGAATGTCTTAATTTAGTGTAAACCCTCTTCTTTATAATCTGTTTATGGAATATTCCTGCTACTTAGTTTTGAATAAATTAAAAAGAGAGAACTATTTTACTAAATCCCAAAAGTTACTTTCCATGGCCAGTAATGAGGAATCTTCCTCCCTGCAGCCCACTATAATCCATTTAGTGTATTAGTATAAATGGTACTAGGTATTATCTTTTTTCATATCAGGGTCACCCATGTGGCAATGGGGCTAGTGGATCAAGAGCTGGCCATGGAAAGCCAGGAAGTCTTTGATTCAAGTGTCATGTTAGACTCATTATGCTGCTGGTTATGTGACCCTGGGCAAATCAATCACTGACCCTCTTGGCACTACTCTAGCAGCTCCCTAAGACTATTAATTACCAATATGGTGCCAGTCTGCTTTGGTAGAGGATGTTGCCTATACCAAAGACATCACAGCCTAGTCCCTATACCTTTATCCTTTTCCTCTGCGAAGTTCTCTAGACCTAGAGTATAAAGAACAAAATATTGGACCTTGAAATAAGGTTTATTGTTTTTACTTTTCTCTTTAGTGTAAAGAACTCTGGAACTGAAGTCACAAGATCCACACTCGTATCCAGGACTCTGTCACTTTAATAATTTGTGTGACCTTTGGCAAATCTTTCCATTTCTGAGCCTGAGTTTTTGCAACTGTGAAATATGGCAAAAATGTTTGCTCTGATTTCCTCATAAGATTATGGTGAAAAATGTATTTGGAAATTTTAAAATACTGTATAAATGTGAGCTATTACTATTAGAAAAGGAAGACACTGCTCTCCCTAGATATGAAGTCCATGTCCTAGCTTGCATAAGTGTCCCCTGCATCTGCTATGCAGACCCTCCTGGAATCTCTAGCTTCCTTTGAGGGTGTTATGGGGTGTTTAGGGAGGACTAGCATCTCTAATGTGAAGGCTGCCAAGCCTTTTTCAGGCTGCTTATCAGGTGTCCACTTAATTCATTCAACTCCCACCTGTGGCACCGGGAAGCTCCAGCATGCTCAGCAGCTACACCCCAGTAAAACCATCTTGGCAGATGGGCAAAACCAGGCTGAAGGTAACTGACAGTTCTTAAATCCATAGGTGAGTTAGTGGAATGTCTACTCCAAGCATGTGAAGACTTCCCCTGATGATTCCATGGATGAGAGCAATTTGTTCCAGCAGCTATGAAGGTGGCTGAAGCAGGTGCTATGGAGCTTAGAGCTTGGTCAGGCATCAACGATGCCAAGGTCATCCACTGCACCCCTGGCCACTGCCAGTCATCTTGACTTTTTGTCTTCCCATTGGATTTTGATGGCCCAGGAAGAGAGAGTGAGGCTAACAACTTTGTGCAACTCTTCCTCACTTAAATCCAATTCATGTACAAATCAAGACATCACCCATAATGTCATTGGTCCTATCACCCGAGATGACACTGGTCCTAAAACCCATGATGTCACTAGTCCTCTTCAAAAACTAAGGACAAATAACAACAGCTTCCTTCAAGACCCAACTCAAGCACGAATACCTCTGAGATTCATGTCACCAGTTGCTAGTGCCTTCCTTACCCATTCAAATTACTTTGTGCTAACTCTGTATACATTATATATTCACTTTCATTCATAGGATCATAGATTTATAGCTGAAAGGGACTTTAGAGGTCATCTTTCCTCTCCATAGTTCAAATACCTCATTTTTACAGATGATAAAACTAAGGGTCAGAGGCCCAAAGTCACAAAGGCAACAAGTTATAGATCTTGGATTTGAACCATGGTCTTCCAGATCCACATCTAGCTCTCATATTTTTCTATACTCTTTTCTCTATATAAATTATTTCCTTCAAATATAACAAAATCTCCTTGAGTATGGGGATTGTTTTTCTTTTTGTCTTTGTATTCCCAGTGCTTGGCATAGTATCTGACTCATGGTAGGTACTGAAAAATGTTTATTTAATGAATTAAATTATAAAAATTATTTCAATGGGGAAAAACATCTATAAAATGGGGACACAGGGAATTTACTACTTTGCAATCAATCAGTGAATCAACAAGCATTTCCTCAGTATTTATTATGCGTTAGTGGGACTATTAGGTGCTATAGAACTAGCCATTGAACAAATCAAATTGTTTGAAAGCTCCACCTTAAATGTATTATCTTGTGAAATTTTCCACAAAACTGAATATGAGCAAATCTCCATAAAAGAAAAATTTAAACAAATTGAGGTCTCATCAAAAAAAAATTTTTTTTTGCTTTTTGGAGGGGGGAAGGTAGGGGATTGGGTTTAAGTGACTTGCCCAAGGTCAGACAACTAGTTTTATGTTAAGTGTCTGAGACTAGATTTGAACTCAGGTACTCCTGACTCCAGGTCTGGTGCTCTATTCACTGCCACCTAGCCGCCCCTGAGGTCTCATCAATTTTTAGATTAGTTGACTACAGATTATGGAGTTCTGCCTCCTTAAAATGCTAATCACCAAAGAACATGTTCTTATCTTTCATGCTGCAGAAGAAAATAATTAATAAAAATACGCCAGCAGCAAAATTAGATTACCCAGAAAGATTTGGCAGATTACTAGCACAACAAAACAACATGGATTAGATTATAGCAAGTAAAAGTCAACACATATTTTAAAAAATATATTTTTTAGCATTTCTGATAAGTTTGTTCAGGGTAAAAGGCCATCTGCATTGATAAAAATAATAATAATTAATAATAATGATGATGATGATAGTATTAATATGGTGCTTTAACGTTTTTAAACTACTTTATAAATATGATCTCATTTTATCCTCACAACAGCTCTGGGAGGTAGGTCTTATTACCATTTCAATTTTTACAAAAGATGGGGCAGACAGAGTTAAATGACTTGACCAGTGTCACCTAGCTAGCAAGTGTCTGAAGTTATATGTGAACTCAAGTCTTCCTAACTTCACTTCCTTCATCACTCTATCCACTGTGCCACCTAGGCACCAGTCATTGTTTCTTTTAACCCACTCCCCCCTAACAAAAGCCCATCAAAAGTTTGACCTTTAAGAGATTTGTGGAAACTACATTTGAATTACTTTGTGACCTCCCCAGTGTGGGTATTCCCTTCAGTAATGTAGATCACGATCCATTCATGGTGCTAGATGTCATACTCAAGTTCTCTCTACCTTCACTCCCACTATGTTAGCAGACCATCTTGAAGTAGGTAGGAGGTCCATGGTATTCCATTCCCTTAGGTGAGCTCATAAAGGCTTTTAAAGATGCAATTCATAGTACAATCAAGTTTCTGACTTTACATGAAGGAATTAATTATTATGAGTCCCTCTCAAATGACAGACATTGGAAACTAACAAATTTCTCATCTGTAAAATGAGGAGGTCCAATGAGATGAGCTCTTTCATATCCATGATTCCTATGACATCTTACATCATTTGCTATCACTATGTTTTGGAACTGTACCTTGATTTAAGTTTTATGATATTGTTACATCTCGTTCTTGAGGGCTCCCTGGGACTCGACTGTCTATACCAATCAAACATAGTGCAAGTTATTTGCATTTTATGTGCAGGTATAGGTTACATCAACAGTGAAAAAGTGAGAACTATACCAGGAAGTGCCAGTCTTTAGTGCCAGACTTTAGAAAGCTGATTGTTAAATTTTCAATGTGAGTGTTTACATCTCACAAATCAACAAAAACAAATTAGGGCTTGATTTATTGTTTTGAGGATTATCTAGATGCAAGAAAGTAATGGATAAAAATGTTAATAATGCACATTAAACTTAAAAATGTGTCAGGAATATATTTTTTTTACAAAACCAGTTGCTAACAGCATTAGCATGACACTGGAACTATCCATATAAGGTAGGGATGGAAATTATTCTAATACGGATTAATTTGTTTGGCTTCCCTGCTTTCTTTCAAGTCCCAGCTAAAGTCTCGCCTTCTACAAGAAGTTTTTCCCATTCCCCTTAATACTAGTGCCTTTTCTCTGATGATTACTTTTATCCATATGTGTGTGTGTGTAAATGTACAGATATATTGAAATAGTTTCTTCTTTCATTATTGATAACATGTTAAACCATCACTAAATTTACACTGTCAGAAAGAACACTAATATTCCTTGTAGTAAGCATGCAAGAGACCATGTGGTGTGAGGGAGGGATAAAAAGCTGGCCTAGGAGTCAGAAAGACTAGTTTTTCAATCCCACCTGTGATCTATCCTGCCTCAGTGACCCTAGGCAAGTTTTCTAAGACTTGATAACCGATCTATATTGGTACAGGGAGTTTTCTTACCAGGAATTCCCTACAGGAAGAGGGTGAAAGGAACAAACATTTATATAGTGCCTACTATGTACCAGGCACTTGGCTCAGAGTTTTTACAAATATGATCTCATTTGATCCTCAGAACAACACTGCAAAGTAGAGGAAACAGAAAAAAACAAACAAACAGAGGTCAAGTGACTTGGGAGGTAAGTGCTTCTTTTATCCATTTTATAGTTTAGGAAACTGAAACAAACTGAAGTTAAGTGACTTGCCCAGGGTCACACAACTGATAAGAGTCTGAGGTTGGATTTGAACTACAAGCTCAGTGATCTGTCCTCTGAACCACCCAGCTACCTACACCACAGAAATCACAGGTTTGGACCAAGAAAGAAAACATCCAGAACTGTCAGAATTAGGAATGATTTATTTGTTTTGAATAGGGTGGGAATATGCTTAAGTGTTTCTTTTCTTTCTCTTTTAAAAAGAGTTTAGGTTATATCTCTATGATAGAAACATCAGAAACTTCAATGCAAAATGTATTTTTTCACATACACACCATAGCCCAATTAAGAGTTTTGATTGTTTTTCAGTCATGTCCAACTCTTTGTGACCCCATTTGTAGTTTTCTTGGCAAAGATACTGGAATGGTTTACCATTTCCTTCTGCAGCTCATTTTATAGATAAGGAAACTGAGGCAAACAGGGTGAAATAACCTGCCCAGGATCACACAGCTAAGTAAGTGACTGAGATCAGATTTGAACTCAGAAAGACGAATCTTCCTGACTTCAAATTGGACACTCTATCCACTGCACCACCTAGCTGCCCCTCCCCCCCGCCCAGTTAAGAGAACTATAAAGTAAAACTAATATTGTCGGTATCCTTATGGAGAAAGCATTTTCATGTCCAACATCACCCGCAATCGTACTCCTGTCACAGCCTTCTTAATTTAGGAACAACAGAACGTGCTAGTTCTATTACTGTCCCTTCAGGGAAGCTTCACACAATGAAGTGATGTCACCTTGGAACCATATCCAAAAATGTAAGAAGCTTAGATAAACTCTCTATAATTATAAAGCTACACAGGAGGTCTGTGAAGGGTCAGTTTTTTAAAAAAGGTAACCTTAGACAGTGGATAATGTCTATCAACCAGGCAGAACTGAGACTAGATATTTCAGGCAAGATTTGGAATCTACTCCCCACCTCTCACCTCTTCCTGATGTTCAACCCCTCCTCCCCTCCCTTTGCCCAGCGTTGAAGGCTTTGAATCTTTGATGTAACATATATATATATATATATCTTGACATATCACAAAAGAAATGGCTAAGTACCATGGACAATGAAATTTTCTGATATTAAAGATTTTCATTTATAAAAAGTAATATTAAAAGTGGTCTTTTTTTAAACCTACTCTGTAAAGTAGCATCCTAAGTGACTGCCCATCATGCCTATCCCTAGGCATGATGCCTATCACCCTCAAACCTAAGAAGGACCCTGTAGACCAACCAAGTGTTTCGTAACATCTAATTGAAAAAAAAGTAGAAAAGGTGCAGTGAATAGAGCATCGGCCCTGGAATCAGGAGGACCTGAGTTCAAATACGGCCTCAGACACTTAACATTTACTAGCTGTGTGACCTTGGGCAAGTAACTTAACCCCAATTGCCTTCCCCCTCCAAAAAAAGGTAGAAAAAAAAGATTAAAAAACATATACTGTTGCCTCTTAAGTGTCAGGGTTTAGGGTGAAGAACTAGACAGAACCTTAAAAAAATCATCCAGGAATCCATTCATTTACAAGTAAAGAAATTCAGAGAGAATGAATAACTTGTTTAAGTTCATGAAGGTAAGAAGCAAAAGAAACAGGATTCAAACTCCTGTCTTCTTAATCCAAAGTTAGCTCTTTCTGCCACCCAATACTGTTACATGGCTTTGAAAATATGTTTTCTTCTTAACTTCATTCCTTTCTTAGGGGATGGTCTTGAAAAGTGGCCCTGATCTAGTAGAAACCTGGGAGCTAATGAATAAAAGAGTACAAAGATATTCCTTCCATCTGGTGTGGGACTAGGAGAAGTGACTCATAGAAAAAATTTTTTATGCATATATTTTTGTTAAAATCTAACATCCCATGATTGAGTGCTGTTGATTCCTCTTCTAATGATAAGGTTTTTCTCCTCCAACTCTTCCTTTTAAAAATGAATGTGTATATCATTTCCCTTTATCAATCAATCAGCATGTATTTACTGACTTCTAGAGCTGGAAAAGACTTAAGGAAAACAGCTGGTCCAATTCCAAGCCTTCAGGTAGGTAAGGTTTATAAGCTGTTTCCACTTTTTGCCACGAGACATTTCAGGAAACCACATCATAAAATAGATTATGAAGCAGACTGTCTTTTCTTGTAGGGTGGATGTTATAATTGGGAGTGATTCCTGACCGAGGACCTTGAAGCAAATAAATCTCAGAAATAATCAAAGATAGATGGTAGCTAGGATTTATATAGTATTTTAAGATTTGGAAAGCTTTTTACACATATTATCTTCACAACAATCCTTGAAAGCAGATGGTATGATTATTCCTGTTTTACAGATGAAGAAACTGAGTCAGAGGTTGAATGACTCATGGCCAATAAGTTTCTGAGGCTGTATTTGGCCTCTCCCTGATACAAGGACCAGTGGTCTGTTCACAGTGCCATTTAGTTACCTATATTAGCAGAGTTGCAAATTATGTACATACACACACAGAGACAAAACACATGTGGGGGGGGAATTCAAATACACAGTTATTATTTACTATAATAATTTAAAATAGTACATTGGGATCCCAAGTCCTATTAAAAGAGGGAAAAATATAGTATATAGGAGGGACCATAATGTACTATCATGTATATTTTTTTTGAGTGAAACTGTGATGTTTTAGAGTATCCCCAATCATCGTTGGAAGCTCCTGGTGAGGACCCTTTTCTGCTAGTGCAGACTAGTACCTTCTTTGCAATTTATAGTGTTAGGGAGTTATCTAGAGTCATGTAGAGAAGTTAAGTGGCATGATTAAGGTCACACAGCCAATATATGGCCAAGGGAGGATTTGAGCTCTTGTCTTTCTGACTGCAAGCCCAGCACTCTCTATCCATTAATCCAGTGTCCATATAGCCCAGAAATGCAATATGATAAAACTATAAAAAATTTTGTAAAATGAAGAGGATATTTCTAAGGACCCTTTGAACTCTACCAGGCTATGAATCTACTGCCTCTATTACATCATCTAAAGCTAGTAAATGAATACAAGTGGCTCGTTAAAACATCTCACTTGATGATATTTCATTTGTTTTCTTAGAGTTTGGTAAAATGGTAGACCAGTAGGCTTTCCCATTAGCTCTGCTGCTGTACTCCCTGCTATGCCCTCCCCCACCCTGAGCATGGCCATCTAGCTTGGAGCAACCTAAGAATGCAGCTCTTCTAACCATCTTATAACTGGCCTCTTCTACATTTATTGTCTTCATAAAATTGACTTTCTTAAAGAGCAGGCACCATCTCACTTTTTCCGTCTGCATCTATGGTACTTGGCACATAGTAGGGATGAATAAGGGAAGGGGATAAGCATTTATATGGCACCTACTATGTGCCAGGTAGTGGGCTACCCAGTTTATAAGTATTACATCATTTGATCCTCACAGCAGCTTTGAAAGATATAAAAAGAAAGAAAACCAAGGTGAAGGAACTTGCCTGGAGTCACACAGCTAGTAAGTGTCGGGAGCTGAATTTGCACTTAGGTCTTCCTAACTCTAGTTCATTGCTCTAGCACTGTGCCAACTTTCTTGTTTAGTCATTTATTCAGTTGTGTCCCACTCTTTATGACACTGTTTGGGTTATTTTTTTTTGGAGGGGGGAGGGCAGGGCAACTGGGGTTAAGTGACTTGCCCAAAGTCACACGGCTAGTAAGTGTTAAGTGTCTGAGGCCAGATTTAAACTCAGGTCCTCCTGACTCCAGGGTCGGTGCTCTATTCACTGTGCCACCTAGCCGCCCCTGAGGTTTTCTTGATAAAGACATTGACATGGTTTGCCATTTCTTTCTCTGGCCCATTTTACCAAAGAAGAAACTGAGGCAAATAGGGTTAAGTGACTTGTCCAGGGTCACACAGCTAATAAGTGTCTGAGGCCAGATTTGAACTTCGGGCGTAATGCTATATCCACTGCACCATCTAGCTGCCCCCATTTACATAAACACTTAAATGCTTTTTCATTCAATCATTCATTCAAATAAGTTTTCTTGGAAATCTGATTTATTGGAAATAAGTTTCTTGGAAATCTGAAGATGTTATCCAAAGAAGTCTATATCTTTAGAGCACTTCTTTATTTTTCTCTTGAAGAATTTCTGTTTAGTAAGCAGAATTCAAAATCATTCTACTGACTTTAGGAACTGATGAGATACTCTCCATGAGCTACTACTTAATAAAAAATCTCTCTCTCTCTCTCCTCTCTCTCTCTCTGCTTTTCTCCCTCTTCCTCTCCCCTCTCTCCCTCCTTCTCTGATCCTCTCCCTTTACCCCCCATCTCTCTCCCTTCTCCCACTTCTGCCTCATTTTATTCATTTACTAGTGCAACATTTCTGTCTAAGAGCAAATAAAGGCTCCATAAACAATAAGTATTGGTCATCTGACTCTCAAACTTCATCTATTACACACAATGCTTAGGGCCATCTGATACTTTGATTATAACCAAGTCCTTCACATTGAACTAGAAAATCCTAAAAATATTTACTGGGTCATTACCACTACTTTAGAATTTTAAAATCCCTTTCACAGAACTGCCTATACAGTAAGTTTCTAAGAATATGTATTTGAAGTTGCCAGTAGCAGTTTCTACAGAAAAAGGTAGCAAGGACTAAAGTAGGAAGCAGCGTTACCTGAGTGTGAAAGTGGTAAGAGGTAAGGACCGTGTATTTTGATCTCTATTTTACAGAGGAGGCCGAGAAAGACAGGCCAATACGTAATCACATAGCTGATAATGCAAGAGAACTAAAGTGTGGGCCTTCCGACTCCCCTCTTCTTGAGGCAGTGTGTACTTTCTACTAGACCAGAGGTTCTTAGCCTCAGGTCTGTGAAATATGTGTGTATGTATGTATGTATGTGTGTATCTATACACATGCATCTACATATATGCACACACATATATACACATATATGTATACACAGAGAGCTTGTGTTGTGCATATTATATAGTTCAGATAGTTATTATAGAGATAATCTATATATTTATAGATATCTATATATAATTGATATACACTTGAAAACTATATGAACTATATATGTATAGATATGTGTATATAAATTATATATACTTGAGAACTGTATAAACTATTTGAGAACTATAAACACATAGACTATATATATATATTTGATAACTATATTCCAATACAATTGATTTGCTTTGTGATCCTATGTATTTTATTTTATACATTTAAAAATAGTATTCTGAGAGATTTTCCATAGGCTTCAACAGACTGCCGAAGTGTACTGTAACACAAAAAAGGTGAAGAACCTTTGGACTAGGCTATATTGCTTCTAAACCACCACCTACTATAAGCAAGACACTGTATTGTAGAAGATAGGATATTATCTCTCTTCAAGGAGTTTATAATTTAGTTGTGAAGTCAGGATTACAAAGATTTTCATGTGTTAATTACAAAACAGAATTTTCTTTTTTAGCAGCACCTAACTACAAATAAAAAGACAACCAATTATAAACAAAATTATTAATTGTCATATTTAAATTATTATAAACTAATAATTTTTAGTTATATAATAAATAATAAAAAGACAACCAGTAATAAAAGGCACTATATGAGAAGGCTACTCAGATGGTAGATCCCAGAAGAATGGTCAAGGCTTGTGTTTCTATTTTGACAACAACAAAACCCAACATAATCTCTCAAAGCAGCCAGTTACCATTTTTAAAAAGTGGAATAGTATACATAAAAATAACAAATTCTGAAATTCATACCAAGCAACCTGATGCTGAGAAATAATAAAGTCTAATAAAGCAGACATTCTATATTATGGTACCCTTATCCCACACTCTTGGGAAGCATCCATGCTTTGGCATTTTCTCATAAAAGTCACCATGTACAAAAAAAAGTTGGACTAAACTGAAAAGGAATGCTTCTCAATAGAGATGCATTTTTTGTTGAATGAGTTAGAGTCAAAGGGGTATAAAAGCAGGTAGTCTGTGATCCAACAGCTGGGATTTCTGTAGCTTCTGGGAAACATTGCAGCTGTTCATACTCCAAATTCCCTCTTTCAGAATGTTAACTTTTCCCCCTTGTCTTTCTAGGACTATGTATTTAAAGGAATAAACTTGTGACCTTGGAATCACACTTGTTACAGTCTATGTAAAAAGCATCATTCTTTAGAAGAGGACCCACTACCATGGAATTGGCAGCCATAGATAGTGTGTTGTGTGTGTATAATATTTATAGTATATAATATATATAAGCTAAAATAATTCATTAGGAATTTATTAAGCACCTATTATGGGGTGCTTAATACAAAATAATTCCTGCATTCCAGGAATTTATATCTACTATTGCGAGCAATTGCTAGTACTAGCAAAACTTGCAAGTGGATGTTTCTGAAAATCTAGAGAATCCAGGAAAAATGGGGGAAAAGATAGCAGGTCTACATGATGCAAAGAGATACAGGGGATGTGGCTGGCTTAAAGACTAAGATGGTTGAGAAATGGTGATAAAAGTACAAACACAAATATACAAACACAAAGAATAACCCCTTTGTAGGTAAGAAAAATCACTGCCTGAAGATAAAATGCGAGGGTTATAATTAAGGAGAGGAGAGATTAATGAAGTATTTTTAAAATTCAGTAAGATGATTTTAGAATGAGTGGTTTTAAATTTTAATGAAGAATAAAAGAAACTTCTGTTCAGCCAGAAGTTTGATCAGTCATGTTAATTCAGGATTAATTCCATATTAATTCCTAAATAATTTCAGACTACATGAATAAATTAGAAGCAAAGTATGGCTTTCTTAATAGCTAGCCTGTATATAAGGGTTTAAGGTTTACAAAGTGCTTTCCTAATATCATCACATTTTAAGTAATCAGCCAGATTGTGTATCATTTCAGGCTGAAAGCATTTTAAACACTGTTTAACAAGTGGTCAAGAATCTGTTTCTAAAGACACAGTTGGAAGAAATCTAGTCCAACCTACTCTTTGCATCGATGAGAAAACTGAAGCTTGACAGATGAATGATTTGTCCAAGACCACAGAGCTAAGCTAGAACTCAAACCCAGGTCTTCAGTCTGTTAAGTCCAGGACTGTTTTCATTACACCATGACATCTCCACTATCTTTGTTTTTTTTTTTAAAGGGGAAGGTAGGGCAATTGGGGTTAAGTTACTTGCCCAAGGTCATATGGCTAGTTTGTTTATTTTGTGGGTTTTTTTGGGGGGTTGTGTCTGAGGCCGCATTTGAACTCAAGTCCTCCTGACTCCAGGGCCGGTGCTCTATTCACTGGGCCACCTAGCTACCTCCTCCACTATCTTTGTATGGTCACTAGAGGGTAGTTTTATGTATGCACTACCAAATCCAACATTATTTTGAAACCTATGGACTTTTCTTTTCATGCACAGTTCCATGTTTGACAGTTAGGATAATCAATGATCACCTATAACTAGGCTTAAAAATCAAAACTCAAGTCCAATCTAAGAACAAAAGAAAACATAGACACTGTATGTGGTGCCAATCCTTGGTGCTGACTGCCTTCTGGTTTTAAGAAAGTCCCTTAACTTTCTGCTTTGGTTTCCACATATACAAAATGGGCTTTATTTTTAAAAAATTTTGCTTGTGTAGGTATTAATTAGCTGGTACAATCAATGCTTATAGGATGAAAGAATTCACATAGGTATTATCCCTTAAGATATTATCAAAATAATGAGGTTGCTCTGTATATTTATTTTTCTCTTGACCACTGAAAGCAAATGCCATATACAAGTTACCTGTCGTTACCAAAGAATAAAATAATATATAACTCATTTTTAAAACCATTATACAGATGGGGAACCTCAAAATCTTTGATTTCTCTCCCTCCTCCCCACAACAAATCCATCACTAAATCTTATTGCTTCTCACTTCCAAATATATCCCAAATCTGTCTCTTCCTGTCATTCATTAGCTTCATGGCCTTATGGAAGTCACGAAACCTCTCTGGGTCTCAAGTTTCATCACTTACAAAAATGAGTGGTTTGGACCACATCCCAAGTATCCAACTTTAAACTCTTGAAACAAATGTCTGGGGATTCAACATAGTTGAGATTTTTAATGAAAAAAAAAGTATTTTCTATTTACACTAACATAAATTAAGTAGTAGGCCCAATCACCCTTCTAGTGGGGTGATTAGCGGGGTCTAATCATCCACCTGCCACTATTATTACATAATAGATTGCTAGTGGGTTTCATGCCAAATGTCCTGGATCAATGAATAACTGTAATTTACACTATTATAATAAATCATATGATTAAATTAATTCTGCCCACACAGTTCTGATCATGTAGCTTTCTGATCATGTGGCCTAATGAAACATTTAGATGCTACTGTACCAGATATTTATCCCAACTAATTTTAAATTCTCTGATTCCATTTCCATTGCAATTATTCTAATTCAGAAGCCCATCACCTCACACCTCAATTATTACTAAAGTCTCCAAGCTCATCTATCTGATTTAGACCTCAATTTCCTCTGATCCCTGTTTACAGTGTTAGCAAATTAATCTGAAAACACCACTTTCATTATGTCCTTTCTATGCTAAAAAACCTTCCATACCTAGTCACTCCATACAGGAAAAGTACAAACTTCTAAACTTAGCTTTTGAAGACATCTGAAACAAGGCTCCAACATGCAAGAGGACTAGAAAATATCCCATATGAGGATCACTTTAAGAACTGTGGATGTTTAATCTAGAGAAGATTAGACTCAGGAAGGTTGTAATAACTCTCTTCAACTATTTGTATCATGTAGAAGGCTTAGCTCTGTGTGGCTTTGTTCCAGAAGGTAGGACTAGAAGCAATAACTGAATATTTCAGAGAGCCAGAAACAGCCAGAATAACAAAACCTCCTAACAACTGGTGCTCCTAAAGGAGAATGAACTTCTTCCAGATAGTGTGGCCTACCCAGTAATATGCTGGTATATGTTTAACAACCAGTTCTTAGAAGGTGAGTATGTATGTATGATACACTTCTAAGTTTAATCTATATTATTAACATTTTCTCTATCACTTTTTTTTTGGCAAGGCAGTCAGGGTTAAGTGACTTGCCCAGGGTTACACAGCTAATAAGTGTCAAATGTCTGAGTTCGGATCCGGTGCTCTATCCACTCTCTATCACTTTCTTAAGTCTACATAGTCCTGATTATTGTATGTGCCAATTTCTGAGGTGGAAAATGTTCACAATGAAAATTTAAGAGGCTCTCAGGAGTTAGATAGAGTTGTCCCAGCACAGCCTTATTTCCACCTCACCAGAAAGCTTCAAGGAAAAACTAAAAAAAATGATTATTTATTATGGATGTTGTACTTGGGTCATGGTAGCACACTCCTGTTATCCTAGCTATTGATGGGTTTGATGTTCTTGGATCTCTTGAGCTCAGGAATTTTGAGCTGTCATGGGTTATGACACTAGAATGTTGGTAGTAAGTTTGGCATCAATATTAATGAGCCAGGTATCAGGTTACCTAAGGAAGGGGAAAATGGTTGTAGGTCAGAAATTGTGGGTAGTAGGATTGAGTCCATGAATAGTCTTTGTACTTCTAGCCTGGGTGAGATGGGAGACACAATCTTTGAAAGAAAGAAAAGAAAAAAAAAAGAAAGTCCCTAATGTCTTTTCAAACACTGAAATTCTGTGACACATTTACAAGCTTACCTTTCATTATCCCCCTTTATGAACCCTCTGTTGGAACAGCAAGTAGTTGTGATATAAGGGAAATAAAACTAGATTTGTTATAAGAAGGCCTCCAAAGTCCCTTCCAACTATAACAATATGTGAACTAAGTTTGAATCCCCCCTCATCTGTGTCCAGTATTGACAATGCATTCCTAGTCCTAGATTTTTTAAAACAACTACATGAATATATGAAAGTATGTGCCTATTACATACATTCTATAAAAAGTACATCATAGACCTTAAAATGATATATTAAATATCCCACCTATTAAGTATACAAATAGTCCGTATGAGCTTTTTGCTGTCCCTTTATTAAGTTAAAAAAAGGAGATACTAAAAATATAAGCAATGACATTTTTATGATGCAGGTGTGACGTACATTTTTCTCATATGGACAACTCAATAACATACCTGAATAAAAAATAAATAGTAGTACATTAAGGCTTGATTTGTAGCAGTTGCCCAGTTTGCAAGGTGTAAATGCTTGTTGAAAATGTAACCATTAGTTCTTGTGAGATGGTACAAGCTGGCTGTAGAAAATCCCTACTGAATCTAAAAAGGATCCAGCTTTTCAAATAAGTTTAACCTGAAGTCGTTTAGTAAATTGGCTGCTGATATCTGAGGAACAACCGCCCTTTGTGATTCAGCTATGTTCATGGTAAAGTTATTAATTCTTCTGTAGCCTAACCATAGCAAATCACCTGGTAAGGGTGACAAGCCATCTTTGATCAACACCACATGTTTAGCAGCTAAGTCTTCTGAACATTATGTACCTGGGTAAATTTCTCTTCCATTGCATTCATTGTACCCTACCAAATTAATAGAAACCTGGAGATAGACACATATTCAAAGGAATGAACTAAAATGAAAATTAATAGGTGAATAAATGTTGGCCTATGCTCATCCATGTTTCAGGTTTGGAGATGAGCACTTTTACACACCCCACTGTTATTCCAGATAGCAAATTTGAAACATACTTTACCACATATGCAATTCACTCACAAGTCAAAGATGGTTTAAAAAAAATCTGTGGAAAAACCCACAGCCTAAAGGATCTCTCTCTCTCTGAATCTTGATCTTCAGTGATGGGTTGGACCTCAAACATGTCTGTGGTACAGCTGTGGAATGATCTCACTTTTCATTTACTGGCATGAGTATAGGCTGCTTTTCTGCCTACTGAAGGATGAATGTATCACACAGAGCTACCATGAGGTATAGTGAAGGGTTCAGTTCACAGGCATTCCAGGAGAGACAAGCCATGGTCATTCCTTGTGCTAAGTTGGAGGGAGGGAAAGATAAAGTGGTTTCTTGCTCAACAACTACAGTTTCTATCTTTTAAAGTCAATGAGTTTCTTGTATATAGCTCTATCATAATTGGCCCAGGTTTAATTTCATTCATTTTTATCAAAGCAAAATCCTTGGTGTTGGTAAAAAAAACAAAACTTTTCTTTGGTTTACAATGTTTGAATTCACAAAAAACAGCTACACTCGTGATTACAAGCTTAAAAATGTTGAGAAACACATGCCTTGGCACCTGGATGTGACTGGAATGCCTCAGCTTTGGTTAATTTTTCAATATACTTCTAAAGTTCAAGGTTCACATTAAGGTACATATGCATCCTTCTTTCTTTGCAAGTTGGCTCCTACATTAGACAATGAGTGTTTTGAGATGATGGTTCTTGTTTGTCTCTTCAGTGTTTAGCCCAGTTCCTGGTATATAGCAGGCACTTAATAAATGCTTATTGACTATATCTGCAGACAGTCCACTCTATTTTATTATAAAGGCAACTAATTCTTAAATTCTAGGAAAACTTGTATAAATTGATGGCTTAAAAGAATATTCAAATAAGACCACTTGGTAGAGTGCTGGATTTGAAGGCAGAATGACCTAGGCTTCAAAAAATTTCGTCTTTGACACTTATTGGCTGTATGTTCCTAGGTATATTGATTAACCACTATGTGCCTCAATCAGCATCCTATCCTAGGACTTACTAAAGAATCCCAGATAAGTGTTGTTGCTTAGGAGATAAGGAAGAAGAAGGCTTCCCACCATCAAGAAATCATAGATCCATTCTGTTTTCTAATACATATCAGAAATCTGTGGTCAGTGTGGGCATTCTAATGGACAGGGGTCCCTAGTATCCAGAATATCACAGATCTTTTCCAATATTTGAGTGCATATAAAACATTTGGACCAGTCGTGTGAAGGCTGGAAAAGTGCCACCTACCAAAATTTCATATTGATTTACATCCCTTTATTAGCAGAAGCTTGACAAAGCAGTTTCTACTTTTTTGGATAATCCTGTCTGAAATTTCATGATTATCTGATGAGCAAACACAATTACTCATTTATTGAAGGAAGTCAAGAATCCAGTTTCTGTGATATTGAGGGCCTATGCTCATGCATCCAGATAACTGGACCCTCGGACCCTAACTTAGAAACAAATGAGAAAATTCATTTCTTTTAAAAAATGTGACTTCTGATTTTTCTTGCGCTTTCTATACAGCTTAGCTTTGGTACATATTAAGTAATTGTGTAATTTTTTACATTTTATATCAGGACTGCTTCCTCTGTTTCTCATCAGCCATAATTATTTTTAAAATGTGGTATGAGAATTTTCTGTATGTAGAGTTACTGCTTCCTTCTTCCCTGTTAAATCATTTACCTTTCAAAGTAGATTTATTCGATGTGTTTCCATTCCACCTGTTTCCATTTTAATATGAGGTTTAACAGCACAATGATAACATGAACTTCTCAGGTATTCTAAGGTTGGGAGGAGGAGTGCCTATTCTGATGTAGGAGAAACACAAGGTCTAGTGTTAAGGTTACAGGAAAGACATTATTCCAACCTTCATGATGAAGTTTAAATTTTTGGCCACAAAAATTCTCAAGAGTCACTCTTTCTTGTCTCTATCACTGGAGACTTGACTACTCATCAAGAGATGCCAAAGAAGGAATTTGTGCTGTAGGTAATTAGGTGACTTTAAAGTCTCTTCTATCTTTGATTCTCTAAAAAAAAGACAGCTCCTGGATCAACTGTGACCAGTTGTTTCTTGGGAAGCATTTAAATTTCTAGATGCACACACTTAAGGTTCTATTTACCTCCCTGAAGTCATAGGGGATCTGACAAATAATTATGAGAGTGTATTATTTGTTTACTTTGTTTTGTTCAGTTATACCAGCAAGTGTGTGGGAATTGGGATTATGAGGCTGGCAGGGCCACACATTAACACCTGCTTTTAATTTATTTGGTCTGAGGATTCCTAATAATTGCCCTTTGGAGTTCTGTTTTGTAAACTTCAATTTCCTCTAAGACCGTTATGGTTTTTTTCCATCTATGTTAAGTCTCTTTTCCCAGTGGGATCTTTCTTTCTCTATTTAGTCATGCTGTGTGTGGAGACCCAAATTCCATACAGCCTGGGAGCTCTGACTCATCCTCAGAAAGTTTGGTTGCTCCAGGGACTCCTACTAACAGTGCAAATGAACAGAAAAAAATAACCAATGAAGTATGTCGTTCCTGAATTCTACAGTGCTAGTGCTCTACCTAGCAACTTGACCTTCTTATCAAAAGCCAAATAAGGGAAGAAAGCATTTCATCCTCTTGTTCAAAATAATTTGAGATAAGTGGGTTTATGTTCTCTTCAATTTATCCAGAATTCAGCAGTTTTAATTTTCAGATTATTGTGAATTGCTTTTTTTAGTATTCCATACTCTGCCCTACCAGGAAAATCTTTAAAAGCTTCCAATTACTATTTCCTCTTTGCCTGTCCATCAAGGGAGTTAAGTTCAACATGCTCATTTTCGTCGCATGTACAGAATAAAATGTTCCCCTTTTAAAATATGTTATTCATAAACACGAAGAGTTACTGAAATCTCACTCCTCCCAACTCCTATCCTTGTGTAACAAATCCTGGATGGCTTGAAATGGTTTTATTTTAATCAGGTTTGCAGTCATAGGATTTTGCAGGACAGTGTCTTTGGATTCTACTATCTTGAACCAAGAGGTCTTCTTGGCATTCTTGGTCCCAGAAAAGTAAGCCCTTTGACAAAGACAGGAAATATCCACACGTTTTCTATCCAAATGGGTCCTGGCAATGCATCCCTCTGTACACATTTGCTTAAAATGGTTAAAGTTTGCAATGATAGTAATAAAAAAATTCCGACCATCAATTCAGATAAAAATTTTGACAGCTCACTGATTTTAAACTAATATTCTGCATGTATATGAAGAAGGATTTATTTTGGTCCATGTGATTCTGGAGCAGATTTCTTTAAGAAATCACAAATCAAAGTACTGATAGCAAACTAGCTGGTTCCTAGTGCAATTGCCTAAGACTCCAGGCTGTTTAGATTTTTGCACACAAGTTTTTCATACACAGGAACCTCATTCTGTTTAATTAAAAACTCAGTTTGGCATTTCACTGGAATACTCACTCCTTCTTGGTCCAAAACATGTTCACTCATTCTAGTATTTTTCAAGAGAAACACATTGGGATACATTTATTTTAATTCAGGATTCTGTCCATTTTGTGTTTATATTCCATATGCCTATAGGTATGCTTTACCATAGTGCTCTAAAAGAACTCCATACTAGTTAGTATCATAGTAACCATCAAGTTAGTATCATTCAGCAGAGCTCTTAAAGGCATCAGAGCCAGTGCAGATAACATTGCCTTAGCTAGAAGCAGCCTGCCTATCAATTCTCGGTAGTTAGCAAGCCTGGGAACAAGCAGACTTATATGGGAGTATAACGGGGTATTAGGGCTAGGCTGAAATCACCTGGTAAAGAAACTTCATTTCCCCAGACAAGGGAAAAATTCATTTTCTGCCTTTTCCTTGAGCTTTCAGCAGATTACTCCTATCAGTCCCGGAGGTGGGAATATGATACCTGGGCTAATGCCCTCATCCGTCAGTGCGATGCTGAGAGGGTCCTGCCAGCAACTCAGAGAGAGAGAGAGAGGTCCTCACCCCTTCAGGTCACCTTCCCTGCCTCCCTCCGCTCTTGTCCCAAAGTTTGCCCTCGTCTTCCCAGCTGGCCCAGCCCAGCCCTTACCTTGACCACATCGTCATTGAGATGCTTGGGGTCTCGGTTGACCAGGTCGATCTCCTTGGTGTGTGCATCGTACATTTGCTTCTCGTTCATTTCGTCGGCCATGGTCTTATTGTTGGGCTTGTAGATATTTCCCTGTTCCCGGATGGGCGCCGAGTAGAGAAGCCCCTAGGGAAGGGGTGATGGTAGGGACAGGGAGGGGGGTGGGAAGGAAATAAAAATCAGAACACGCGGACAAAAGTCAACGAAGTTGGGAAAGATCTCAAGCTTAAGGAAGTGAGAGTTATTATTCTTCTTCTTTTTAAAGGCGGCAGCAGCTGCTGCAGCAAGGACTGCGACTTGCTCAGAGCAAAGTAAACTTCACAGGGAGACTGGCTTTTTAAAAGGATAGAAAAGACAACACCACACCCCTCGGTACCAGGCAGAGAAGTCTGACTCCCACTGCCGCCGCCAGGGGTCATCTGCAAACGCAGCCCAACTGTCCAGCTCCCTAACCTCCCCAACTGCCCGCCCCCCCCACTGCTCTCCCCCGCCTTCACTGAACTCAGCGCCCAGGGTTCGGCTCCAAGGTCTCCAGCAGCCTGGGGTTCAGCCCTCCCACTCTGATTTGGTCCCAGCTCCACTTAAGGGCGTCTCACCTTACTTGGATTTCCTTACCTGCTTCTATCACCTCCCCCACCCCACCCCACCCCCAATCCCCAGTCTATCACACCTGTGGCTTCCTAACCTAAACTTGGCTTTCTCCGATAGAGTAATGGGTTGCTTTACTCATCTTTCCAAACCCCAGCTCTCCATGAAACAATGCACCTGCGGCCCCTCTTCTAGCATCCCACCTTAGGGCTCTCTCTACTTCTCTCAGCCAGTCCTAAAACTTAGAGGTATCTAACACGGTCCTCCCCTTCCCACCCCAGTAACCCTAATGGGTTCTCTCACCCTCCCCTCCTAGAATTCACCGAATCTCGAGATGGAGGCCCACCTCAGGCTCCCCTCCACACATCTCACCTGTCTCCCCTAAATTCCAATCGCTTCTCCCCGGTTTAGCAACAGCGTCCCCCGCCCCCTTCTGCTTGCTCTTAAAGGCGCTGCAGCCACTGACTTTGGGGAAAAAAAATTTGTTCTGCGTAAATACAGGTCAGGGTTCTGGCATGGGTGGCTGGGGAGGGTGACCTGGGGGAATCTCCCCTTTGGAAACTCCATTCCAAAGGAGTTTTTGAGAGGGATCAGGGAGTTGGGGAAGAGCAAACATAGCGTGCGCCAACGCCCCAGTTAAGCTTTTCCAGACGCCCAGGCTTGGGTATGTGCTTGCCCAGGGCTGTGGGATAAGGGAGTTACAGCCACCGCTGCCCCTCCCTGCCCACCACGTTCCCAGCATCTCCAGACACTCAAGCCTCCCGCCCCAGAACTATCAGCCGGGCAACTGGTTCGCTGTTTGCAGAGTAAAGGAGGGGGGCGTGAGGAAAAAAAACAGCAACAACCACCACAAAACCTTCAAGGTCTTGGATCTCTGTTCCGGCAGACGCAAAATCAGGGTACCCCCAAAGTTATCCTATTCACTTCTCTCCCCTATTCCCCCAGTTCGCTCGGTGACTGTACTGGTGATTTCCCACTCTCCCCCGAAACAACAAGCATACCAAACATGCAGTTTCTGTGCTACTCTCTCCCTCCTCCCCCCCCCCATTCCTCCCAACGCTCCCCAGACGTCTGCTCCTTAGCAGTGGTTGAGTGAGTAGTGGTCAGAGGTCAAGAGGGAAATGGGTAAAGGAAAGGAGGTTGGAGTGCTGCTCCCAGGAGCTGGTGGAGATTGCCCAAGCGGGCGCTCCAGGGGGAAGATAGGACAGGAGAGCACCTTGTGCCCAGGGGTTGGGGCTTTAAGAAACTACCCGAAGGTGAAGCAAATCCTACCTCGGAGTCTATGTATTTGCCACTAGACATTCTGCCTTGGGTTTGACGGAGGTTCTGGTGGATGTTTCCCTGGGTTATAATTTAAGGGAGCTGAGGAAGAAAGATCCTGTATTGTGGGAAGGGAAAAAAAAAGGAAAGAGAAAAATCCCGGTGGGGGTGGGGGGTGGGGTAGGTTAGGGAGGGGAGGTAGCTGTGAGTGAGAGAGCTGGCTGCAGGCCAGGGGTTTGTTCTGCTTGCTTTTGGCCAGGATGACAGCAGTGCTGGGTCTAGGCACATCCCCAGACTCTGGGAGCTGCGGGGAGGGCCTGGAGGGGGGAGGAGGGAAGTAGGAGAGTGCGAGCTTTTTACCCATGTTCTACTGAGGCAGATATTTTAAACCTGGGGCAACGTTTTCCCAGCCGTGTAGCCATCAGAGCAATCCAAGAGAGCCTGCTTGAAAAACAAGAATATTTTCCTGGTGCATCACACCAGCAGAAGGGTGTGAATTGGAACAGTTTAGTGAGGGATTCCCAAGCGTGAAGAGGACCTCCTACCGGAGTCAGAAGGCTTTAAGGGTGTCCTTGACCACTTCTCGGGGTCAAGTTCCAAGTGACTACCCCCACCCCTTTACCTCTCCTCCCCCCGGAAAAGGCATTGTTCAGCAGCTTCACAAGGGAAAGGTGGTGAAGAATGGGTGGAAAATTTTAGTTACATCTCCTGAACTGAAGCAAAGGATCGTGGTGTTAGAGAGACAGTGTGTGTGTGCTTTTGGTGACACTCGTTTACATATATTTAGCCTAGTTTGAAAACTTGGTAACTCTGTGCTCTGCAGAGTGAACCTATCCCCACTGGTTCATTTCAAAGTAATGCAAATGTTTAGCTGTTCTTTACTTTCGTTGCCGATTTTCTCTAAAAGAGGGAAAACACATGCCAACAGGTTATATGCCATGTTTGCACAATATATTACAGTATTAGTCATCACTAAAATAGTATTAAAATAAAATCTGCGCCTTTATTGCTGGCTAGGATTTGGGTGGAGGGATGGTTACGATTTAGGATAGGGACTGGACCTGGAATTTTACTTGTTTAGGGAATTTTCTCTTGAGAAAAGCAGCCCCACACCTTCTCTGCAACTTACAGTCTAAGAGTGATCTAGAGCATTGAGAGGATAAGGGTCATGGAACCAGGAAGAGTCAGAGGCTGCTCGGTACTTATCAAATAAAATCTATTTCCCTTTAATCTATCTATCTATCTATCTATCTATCTATCTATCTATCTATCTATCTATCTATCTATCATCTATCTATCTATCATCTATCTGCCTGTCTGTCTGACTCCCTAATTCATTAAGAGAAGGAAAATTACTTTGATATTTTATAAGAGATGAAATAATGGTGTCCCCCAAATGGTTTATTTTTTCTTGAGACCTTTAGGACCCTTAAGCAACAAGTGTCTGAGGGCTATAACCAACCAAGGACTAAACTGCTAAACTGAATAAACTAGAAATAAATGTGTGACCCTGCTTAGGGAACATAAGAGTGATATATTTAACGGAAAGAAAAAATTCCATTATATACTACCTAGAGAAAGGTACATGCAATTCAGTTCAATGCAATATTATAAAATGACTAGAAAACTACCCAGAATGACCTAAGTGCATAGAATGCTGAATTTGGAATCAAAAGACCTGAATTCAAATTATGCTCCTGATACTTTGTGACTCAGGGCAAGTTATTTAACCCTTCGTTGACCAAGACAATTGTTTAGGACTTTTCTAAGTTTTAGATGGCTTTTCCTGGTAATTATGCTTCAATGATGAAATCACAAGTCACTGAGAATGTGTACTCAACATCCAAACTAAGTGCTATGGGAACTTATAAAAGAAATACCACTTATAGTATTTATACTATATAGTACATATGCTGCCCTCAGATAGTTTATTGTCCATTTGCAAAGATGAGGATACTACTATGTGTGAAATAACAAAAGGATAGTACAAGATGATATGGAATGCAAATAGTGAGCCCCATGATAATGTAAGAGACAGGGGAGCTGACCAAAGGAAATCCCATCCATCACTAGTCTCCTACATCAGAAAAACCAGAAGTCATTTGGGTCTAGGATATTAGCAAAGGTTTCATGGGAAACTGTTATTAGCAGGAGGTGTTACTTGAACTAGGCTGCATAATCACTTACACGATTCTAACTTCTCTAAATTCTGGGCTTTATTAATTTTACCCTTGTAACTTGTATCTTTTCCTGCATGGACAAATTGTGTATTTCTCACACACACGTATAAGCTGCTATAAAAAAAAAATTGTATCTAGTTCATGTAAATGTTTCACATAACGTTTAATATAAATAACATAAGTGTATATTATCTATTTATTATAGTATTTCCTAAATTATTATCAGTACTAATAATACTATTCCCTCAGACACATTTTCTGTAAAATAGTGTTATGCTCAATGGAAAAAATGTTGAAACCATTTTCCATCTATTGTTCCCCAAACTTCAGCTGTGATGAGTAATCTTGGTTATAAAAAGTCAACAGGAACATGAAATGAGCCTGTTCCTGCATTCCAACAAAGGAACTCTGCTTTCTGGGAGGGCCTCTTAGTGAATGCTTAACTAGTACAAAATTGAAGAATAATGATCTAACTGGGGAAGCCCATGCAGAAGACTCATAAATAGCCAAGCCATGAAATCATAATAATAATCAGTGAAACACTGTCAATGCCAAATGAATTACAAATGAGCCGAAAAAATATTGAACTCTGATTAGCATGCCCCAACGAGAAGTTGAAGGTGGACATAAATTGCAGAAGATAAACCCTACTTTCCTTATAATCGAAAACTTTGCTAAATAATTCTGACCTTTTAAGGGAAAAGAGACTGTGACAAAGAATGCTTATGACTGTAAAGCATGACCGTGTTTGATGAATTATTAAAGTTATAGAGCCAGAATAATTCTTCTTTCTTGAAAACCCACAAGGATAACTTTAGGCATCTTTTGATTACTGAATAATGAATAGATGGCAACTAATTTGTAAAGGAGATCCAACTTTGTTTTTAATAAGCAGTAGTAATATAAATCATAGATCACAGGATTTTCGAGTTGGAAGGTACTTCACAAATCATCTAATTCTACTCTCTCCTTTAGGTGAAGAAACAGGCCCTGAGGTTAATATCCCATCCTCTGAATGCAAATAGGCACTTTCTTTGCAATTTATGATCTTAGAGAATTGTCTGAGACTCCAAGAGGTTAAGGGACACAAGGTCACAACCAGTGTCAGAGATAGAATTTGAACTCAGACCTTTCTGGCATTGAGGCCACTATGCTATGTTATCTCTATAATAATTTTTTAAAAATTTTCATAAATAAATGACTATAAAAGGGGTGAGCAATTTTGAATACATATACTAAGTATAGTTATGGAGATTATTTTTAGGTAGTGGAGCCTGCCTGATTTAAGTTGTTTGATGACTTCATCTTTGGTACTCCAACAACATTTTTATCCCCCGAGCTTTCTTATCCCCCTCCCCTCCAGTCTTGCCCAGCATATTCAGTATTACTTTCTTGTCCTTAGTTGGGATCAATTAAAGCTTGCCAAAAAGTTAACCGAAAATGAAACTATTAGCTGACAGCTTAAAGCATGACTACTCCCAGAAATGTTTGCATTTTAAAGGAGATAATAAATTGGGGAAGGGTTGCAGGGAAGTCTGACCTGGGCCTACTATACTACTTCACTGATCAAAAGTCAGAGACTAAGAAAGTATTTTCCTGAGGAATCCCCTTTTGTGGTATTTACAGGGCTCCTTAATTAATACCATGATAGGTTCTAAGGGTAGGGTTGGCTCCCACCATCCACATCCTCAGGTCACAAAGGAGAAGTGCCAACCCTATCTTCCTCTCCCAATCTGGCCTCACGAATTCTCAGCCAACTCTCTAAGGGAGTAGATACGAATTTGGAAATGAAAGTCTTGGCACACCACCTCTGAAAGTTTGTTGGATTACAAAATAACAACACATTTACATAATGATTTAAGGCCTTCAAAACACTTTCTTCACCATAGTAGATGCTGATAATATCATTAACCTCCTTTCACAGATGAAGAAACTATGGCTCTGAGAAATTAGATAACTTAAGAAAAGGAAATTGGCATAAGGAGATGGAGTTTTGGTTTTGTTGTTAGAAAAACTTGGGTTCATATCCTACCTCTGATACAAGTTTTATGAGCATGATGAAGTCATTTAAACTCTTTGAGACTCTGTTTTATCACCAATAAAATAAGGGGGTAGAAATAGATGACTTCTTAAAGATCTTTCTGACCCTAATCCTATGATGGGTTTCTATGAGTTACTGACAGTCCAATACCTAGTGAATGAACATTTGAAATGGCATCTACACCTCAGGTATTGAGACTTCAGGTTTAGCACTCTCTCCACTCTGCTGTGCTGACCCTTTGAAGACAAGTAAAATCTATTTCTGAAATAAATTCTAGAATTATGTCAGGATTAAACTGTCCTCAGAAGTTCTTAAAATGAAGAGCATTCAAAATTGCTACATATGAAAAGGAACAGGTCAAAACACATAGGCTTAATGAAGATAGGTGTTCACAACAATCAAGATCCAGAATTCTCAAAGTGAATAGACGAGTTGGGGTTGTCAGACTGGCTCCTTATGTCTCTTCTATCTTCAAGAAATCAACTTTGGCTAACATATTCACAGTGATAAAAAAAATTCAGCTTTCTCAAGTTTCTCATCTGTTTCTGTTGTGTCCAGTTTTCTTAACTAGTTCCATCCACCTGTTCTCATTCTGGTTGCTTTTCCAAGCACTTCATGAAAACTCTTAATGACCTCTGCCTTTGAGCCTTTTCTTTCAGAAGTTCTTGACTTCTGGAGAGTGGAACACCCGCAGCTGTGGCAGTTTCCAGAATTATCAACCCATAAATGCCAAAGACAAAGTGAGAGGTCAGTGTGGACTTTGTGGGAAGAGGGGGTCTGGGAGTGTGGTTTGGAACTCTGCCCCTAGAGGGAAAAGTGTCTGAGGCACAGCGGCCACTGCCACATGACTGCTTCAGACCTCCTGGCCTGCAGACTGTAGGGGGACCAAGCAACCATTCTGAGGGGTAATCTCTCTTGCTTTAACCTGCTTGGATCTGGATCACTGACTAGGATAAATGTCCTGTAGTGCATGATCAGGTGCCAGAGCCAGTGGAGGCTTCAGAGAGGGTAGCCAATTAATAGCTCCAGCAGCTGTGAAAACCCCAGTGATTTGGGACAAAGCTTTCTTCTCAGGAAGCACAGTTCTACTGTGGCAAAAAGCTCAAAAGTCAAGTAATTGAGTGGCAACATGAGCAATCAAATGAAGCAAAGCAAGCACAGAAATACAAATTTGGGTTCCTTTTTGGGGGACAAAAAGGATCAAAGCATGTGGAACAGGAGGAAGACAACAAAGTCGGAACTCCAGTACCAAAAGGTCCAAAGAAAAATATGAACTGGCAGGGTGGCTAGGTGGCACAGTGAATAGAGCACCGGCCCTGGAGTCAGGAGGACCTGGGTTCAAATCTGACCTCAGACACTTAACACAAAAACTAGCCATGTGACCTTGGGTAAGTCACTTAATCCCAACTACCCTCCAAAAGCAAAAAAAATAAAATAAAAAAATATGAATTGGTTACAGGTCATAGAGGAGCTTGAGAAGGATTTTGAAAACCAAATAAGAGAAGCAGGGGAAAAATTGGGAAGAGAAATGAGATTGATGCAAGAAAAATCATAAAAAGAGGGTCAATGACCTGACTGAAGAAAATAACACCTTAAAAAATAAACTAACTCAAATGGCAAAAGAGGCTCAAAAAGCCAATGAGGAGAAGCATGCCTTAAAAAGCAGAATTTGCCAGATGGAAAAAAAATCTCAAAAGCTCACTGAAGAGAATCATTCCTTCAGAATTAGAATGGAGCAAATGGAAGCTAATGACTTTATGAGAAATCAAGATACTATTAAACAGATCCAAACAAATGAAAAAATAGAAGGTAATGTGAAATATCTCATTGGAAAAACCACTGACCTGGAAAATAGATCCAGGAGAGACCATTTAAAAATTATTGGACTACCTGAAAGCCAGGATCAAAAAAAGAACCTATAAATCATCCTTGAAGAAATTCTCAAGGAAAATTGCCCCGATGTTTTAGAACCAGAGGGCAAAATAGAGGTTGAAAGAATTCACCAATCACCTCTTGAAAAAGATTGTAAAAAGAAAACTCCTAGGAATATTATAGCCAGCTTCCAAAGTTCCCAGATCAAGGAGAAAATATTACAAGCAGCCAAGAAGAAACAATTTGAATATTGTGGAAACACAAACAGGATAACACAGGATCTGGCAGCTTCTACATTGAGGGATCAAAGGGCCTGGAATATGATATTCTGGAGATCAAAGGAGCTGGGATTAAAATGAAGAATCACTTACCCAGCAAAACTGAGTATCATGTTTCAGGGAAAAAATATGTTCATTTCAATGAAATAGAGGACTTTCAAGCATTCTTGATGAAAAAACCAGAATTGAATAGAAAATTTGACATTCAGATACAAGAAGCAAGAGAAGCATGGGAAGGTAAACGGGGAAAAGAAATCATAAGGAACTTATCAAAGTTGAACTATTTAGGTTCCTACATGGGAAAAACAATAACTGTAACTTATGAAACTTTTCTCAGTATGAGAATAGTTGAAGGGAATACAAAGGTATATATATATGTGTATATACATGTATACATACATATATGTTTATATAGGAGGGTATATGGGCACATGAATATATATATGAGTATATACATATATGTGTGTGTGTGTGTGTGTGTACAGGTATACATAGAGAGAGGGCACAGGACTAATTGAATAGGAAGGGATGATACCTAAAGGTGAAATTGAGAGTTGAGAGAGGAATATAATGAGAGGAGATGGGGAGAGACAGAATGGAGTAAATTATCTCATATAGAAGAGGCAAGGGAAAACTGTTACAATGGAGGGGAAGAACAGGAAGGCATTTGAATTTGGCTTAGGGAGGGAATAACATACACCTGAATAGGGTATCTCACCCTACAGGAGAGTAGGGCAGAAAGGGATAAGAGGGGGCATGATGGAGGGGAGGGGAGGTTTGGGGGGAGGGTAGTTAGAAGCACAGACTTTTGAAAAGGGACAGGGTCAAAGTAGAGAATAGAATAAATGGGGGCACAAGATAGGATGGGGGGAAATATAGTCAGTTTTTCATAATATATCCACTATGAAAATGTTTTGCATAGCCACACATGTACAACCTATATTGAATTGCTTATCTTCCCAGTAAGGGTGGGTGATGAAGGGGGAAGGAAGGGAATCTGGAATTGAAAGTTTTGGAATCAAATGTTTAAAAAAATTATTATATTTTTTGCATGCAACTGGGAAGTAAGATGTACAGGCACTGAGGTATGGGGATACATCTTGCCCTACTGTAAAGTCGGAGGGGGGATGGGGGAGGATATAGGAGAGAGCAGATTGGGGGAATGGGTATACAGTGGAATCGCTGGTTTTGGGTTGTGGGTAGGGGAAAGACAGGGAGAAAATTTGTAACTCAAAATCTTGTGGAAATGAATGATGTAAACTAAAAAGAATGATAAAATTTAATTTAAAAAAGTTCTTGTGGCATATTGCAGGATCCTATTGAGCTCTTTGTCCTTTTACATCAGTTTGTTCCTTCCTCTTCCTTTACCTGTCACATTTATGAAAATTAGCCATATATCATCCATTTTCCAAACATCCTTCCAAACTGTTCTACTAGAATATCTGCTTGGCTATTTTACCTTCACGTCAATCTCAGGGCACCAAAGACTAAATTGATTACATGGTACCTGAAATCCATCTGTTATACACTTCTGTAACCATAATCCCTCCAACATGCAATTCCAGAGTCATCTCTTACAATTCATTAAGCTTCCTTTTTCATTTTCAAATTGTAGTCAAATCCTTCCAAGTCTTCTCCCATTAGCTTCATTAAAATCTCCCTTGGGGCAGCTAGGTGGCACAGTGAATAGAGCACTGGCCCTGGAGTCAGGAGGACCTGAGTTTAAATCCGACCTCAGACACTTAAGACTTACTAACCGTGTAATCTTGGGCAAGTTACTTAAACCCCAATTGCCCTGCCTTTCCCTCTCCAAAAAAAGCAAAAAAAAAATGTCCTCTCCTTTTCTTAGACCTTGTAACCCCAAGTCCTACTTTTAAAATTCTGAACTTTCATCACCATTTTATCCTCAATGACTTCCTTGCCTTCCGTGCTTTATTCTTCTAATTATTCAAAAATGGTCTTTCTGACTTGTATATTGTTAAGTAGTAGTTTCTTTAAAAATTTCCAGTGGCTCTTTACTTCTTAGTGATCAAAACAATGTTTATTAGCTGAGGATAGGAAGAGAGAAGGAAAGTAAATAATAAGTTTTCTGGTCCTCAGTTTCCTTATCTGTAAATATTTTTGGGGGGATTGACAACTTTTACAATCCTTTCTTGTTTTAAATCCTGTGATATTATGATTCAATGGCTAATTATATGATCAAGGTACATATGTCTAATTATTTTGTTTTCTTTAAGTCAGTAGAGGATAGGAATAGATTCTTGGTTCTCAGGAAATATGTGTTTTTGAAATAATAGTTGAACCATGTCATAACAGCTATCCAAAAAGTGAAAACAAAAACAAAATCAGAAAACAATAGCTCCTTTAAATAACAAGGCAGGACTAACAACCTACTTGACTGATTTTCTTTTCTTTATCGAATTTACACAATTTTAAACAAACAAACAAAAAAGGAATCGATGGCCAGTTTTAGTTCTATATAGAAAAAAGCAGTCTGTATATAACAGTGCTTAGCATGGTACATGGCACATAAAAGGCATTTAATAGCTGTTTATTGGTTGATGATTGGTAAAGCAGAAAGTATTATTGGATATTAGTTACTCCAGTATATTAGAGCTTTTTGATATCCCAAATTTTAAACCAGTTTCAAATACACTACAGTTTACCTCCCTCTTTACTCCGTTTATACGAATTTACTCCGTTTTTTTCTCAATTTATTTTTTAAAATATTCTAATAAATAGGTGGATTGGCAAAAAAGCAAAACAAACCTTTAAATGTATTGAAAACCTTCTCTATGGGAAAGACCATTATATAATACCTTGGGTCTTAGAACCCAAAGATTCATGAAAGGTCATTCACTTGCTTTAATGCCAGTCTGACTTAAATTATTTAAGACAGATAACAACTTAATATGTTTTTAAAAGCCTTCAAGAGAAGAGTCACCATCTTCCCTCAGAAACAACCTTAGCCACCTAGAACTCTCAAGGCATAAGTCAATTTGCACAGACTGGTAAGGGTTAATCTTTAAGTGTTATAACTTTAAATTTTAAATGACTTCTGATGGAATTTGCTTTAAAAGCTGCTTGAATATGCTGTGACACGTGACTAAATATGATATACACATGCCTTCTTAGCTAAACTGAACACTGATTTTGGGGCCAAAAAGTATGGCTTCTAATCCTAAATATTATATTTTCTAGCTATGTGACCTTGGGCTAGCTAGCCCAGGGGTAGGGAACCTGTGACTTTGAGATCATGTATGGCCTTCGAGGTCCTTAGGTGTCGCTTTTTGACTGAGTCTAAGTTTTATAGCACAAATCATTTTATTAAGGGGATGTGTTCAGTGAGGTTTGAGTTCAGTCAAAGGGCCATACCCAGAGGACCCAGAGGGCCACATGTGGCTTTGAGGCTGCGGGTTCGCCACCCCTGGGCTAGCTACTTAGCCTATTGGGTTATCAGTTTCCTTGGGTTTGGAAGTGACATTTTACCAAAGGTATAAATAAAAAGTTAGTAGAATAAGTGTGCACAGAAACCCCCAACTTATTTGTACATGTGTAAACTAGATTTTCCTCTGAAAGCTATAAGTACACATATGACAACTTTGAAAATTCTAGGACTATGAAATATTCCAACTATGAAATTTTATTTTTGGAAGTTCTCAACAGATGGTTTCCATTATCCACTCAACCAACATTCATTAAGTGCCAAGGGCAACCTATCATAAATGCTCAAAATTTCATTCACTGGTGTCTATACACTCAGAAGTATCACTAGTTTCATCACTGTTGTAAAACTGTTCATGGATAGACTGTGTCCAGTCTGAAAAAGACAAAAGTAATCACCTAACATCATCAGCTATGAACTCTTTTTCTCCGTTTATGTTTAGTCTTCTAATTCTGTGTCCCTAAAATTCCCAGGCCACTTTTCTGAAAATACACAAGTCAGATGACTGCATTGAGCATAAAAGAAAACATTTCACTTCTGCAAGACCATTAGATCACAGAAATAAGAGTGCCTTCAAATCTTGTCTCTGAGAATACTCATACAGAACACCATCTAGGAGCTCTAATTTCAGCAGGTGCTTTGTATGGAAATGCTTCAGTAGCAAGAGAGGAAAGATTCTACAAAGGGTCTGGCCAACCTTTGCTGAGTGTCTCATGTATTGCTCAGCTAGGAATTTCTAAAAGCATTTGATGCCACCTCTGTGACCTCCACCAATATGTTTCTGCTTTTCTCCACTGTTTTATTTATCTCTTCTGTATTTTTATATTTATCCTACTCTTTTCTGCTTCTATATGGAAAGCCTAGTCCTTCATAGCCTAACCAATCAAATCCTTTCTTTACTTTTACATTGTGAATCAACTAATTGTAGCACAACAGGGGCTTCTTCTTTAGTTCTAAAGAGTGTTTATTATTATCTATTGGCTATTTCTATGTCTGGAGGCCTTAAGGTTCCAGAAAGTGGAAATCTAGGTAGTCAAAGTTTTACCATATTGAATAAAGAATTTAATAACTGATGATTCTCACAGTAGAAAAAAATCTTCCTTATATCTCATCTAAATTCTGGATGATGTTTATTCAAGATAGATTTTTTAATAGCATATCAAATTGGTAGAGTCCTCGAAGTCCTAAAGGCACCTATCTGGCTCAATAGATATAATAATGGACTTAAAATGAATAAGACCAGAGTTCAACTCTTTTCTTAGACACTTGCTAGCTGTGTGATTCTGGCCAAGTCACTTAACCTCTGTCTGCCTCAGTTTCCTTAACTATAGAATGGGGATAATAATAACACCTATCTCCCAAGGTTGTGAAGATTAATTTTTAAAATAGTTCTGATTATAAGACCTTTCCAACATATAATACATATTAAATAAAGATAATTATTATAAAATGATTGGTTTGACCCATGTATTTTGACCATCTTGATAGCTTACTGGATAAAATAAAAACTGCAACAAAACGATTACTTGACTGGCAGTCAACCATCATAATGGTTGGAAACCATTTCTCTAATCATCTTTAAATTGTGGGAGGTATTGTTTTACACATTTGGAGTCAAAGAAATAACATATCCAAAGTTAAAGTATATAAGCATCCTCAAATCAGAATTCATTTGACATGACCTCACACAGAATGATTTGGACACTAGCAGCAATAGATATTATGTTCTTCTGCAATCCTTCCAAGGATGGAATTGTATAATATACATATTATATATATATAGTAACACTGAAGAAAAATTTAGGTCAAAAAGTGAAGCAGGATATTGCATTGCTTCAAGCTACAAGAAGTAAAATGGTCTGGTGGGCTGGCAATGACTACATTTCCTGGTTAGGCCTAATGAGAGGCATAGCAATTCTTCAGAAATGTGCCCAAGGCCTTTCACAACTGTAAATCTTACCCAAACTAAGATTAAACCCCACAAAACTTTTAGTGAGATATCAAAATGCAATAATATATTCTTGTCCTGACATACTTATCATGTTGCATATATAAGGTAGTATATAATACCTTAGTGGGGCAGAGTATTGGGTTTTGAGTAAGAAAGATGGGTTCAAACCTCATCTCAAACTCCTATGGACTATGTGATGCTGAACCTCTCACCTTGATGGACCTCAGGAAACTTCCTGGGACTTATTTGCTTAAGTTTTATACTGGTTGCAGTCTGCAGGAATGGAGGGGAGTTGCCATTCTGGAAGGCCCCCATAATGATGATAATAATAACTTTATTATATGTTCTGTATATTATATGACATTACATATATAATGTGCAAAGTGATATTAAAATAGAATTCTCACTCTTTTGGAGATATACTTTTATCTGTACTTCCTCAGATAATAGAGAACAAAATCTTTCTATGCTTTCTCAAGCTGTACAATTTCTGTCTGTGTGTTTCCAGAAATCTTTTATAATGTATGCAAGTATAGGAATTGTCGTCCCCACTTTAGAAATTAAAAAAAAAGAGGTGAATTGCCCAAAGTCAGAGTTAGTAAGTGGAAGTACCTAGGATATGAATCCCTAATACACTATTTCCACTACAGCATGCTTTAACAGTCAAATAAGCTAGCTAAATATATTTTATTTTAAAGTAATTTTGAAAAACTTAATAAACAACGAAAGAGAATCAAATTTCACTTGCAGAGAAGAGCCAAAGCAAAATCATTAGGAACACATTCAGCTCCTAGATTTTCCTCATATTAATACAGATGTTTGGGAGGAGTTGCTCCAGGAAAGGTGACCTTGTATTATAAACAACCCATCTTCCTTTAAGTCAGAGCTCAAATATTTAACAAAGAGAACTCTCTTTCCTCTGGCTCTTCCCCCTAAATGATAAACTTATTACCAGCTGACTTTAGCTGAAGGGAAATGGATTTCCACATAGTTCCCTTTAAGGCAATAAAACTCACCTATTTTACTTAGTCACAAAATACCTTTCTTTTTTCCAACTTACACATCAAATTTATTTTAATTTTATTAGACATTTTCTCCAAAGAACTTTGCTTCTTCTTATCACCATTTTCTTTGCCAAACTTTTTCCTTTAATGTTAGAGTAGTCCACTACTTTCTATAAAAATTGATAGCATACTTTTCTCCAGTGTTATAACTAGGAATTTTTATACTTGGAGCAAAACAAACCATACTTGAGACACTGAATATATCTATTAAAATTTGTTATTTATTCTTTTTAACATTTTTTACTTTTTACATTTTGAGTTCCAGATTCTTTCCCTCCCTTTCACCCCTCCCCCACACACTAAGAAGGCAAACAATATTATGTGAATTATATATGTGAAATCACACAAAATATATTTCTGTATTAGCTATATAACAAAAACAAAAAACAAAAATCAAAACCCAAAAAAATGAAGAAAGCCAGAAAATTTTTTTCACTTGGTACTCAGAGTTTATCAGTTCTTTCTCTGGAGGTGAATGGCATTTTTTTTTATCTTAAGTCCTTTGGAATTTTCTTGGATCATTGTATTGATCAGAATAGCCAAGTCTTTCACAGTTGATCATCATTGCAATATTTCTGTTACTTATGTGCAAGAATATCCTGGTTCTTCTCATGTTATATTGAGTCAGTTCATATAGGTCTTGCCATATTTCTCTGAAACCAACCCCCTTGTCATTTCTTATAGCACAATAGTACTTCATCACAGCTATATGCCACAACTTGTTCAGCCATTCCCTGGTTGACGAGCATTTCCTCAATATCCAATTCTTTTTTTGCATTTGGCAGGGCAATTGGGGTTAAGTGACTTGCCCAAGGTCACACGGCTAGTTTTTGTGTTAAGTTTCTGAGGCTGCATTTGAACTCAGGTCCTCCTGACTCCAGAGCTGGTGCTCTATTCACTGTGCCACCTAGCTGCCCCTCAATATCCAATTCTTTGCCAACAAAAGAAGAGTTGCTATAGATATTTTTGTACTTATATGTCCTTTTCCTTTTACAAGTAAAGGTATTACTGGATCAAACCGTAATCACAATTTTATAACCATTTGGGCAAAGTTCCAAATTGTTTTCCAGAATGGTTGGACCAATTTATTGTTCCACCAATAGTTCATTAGTGTAGCTATTTTCTCTTATCCCTTCCACCATTTGTTGTTTCTGAGAGGTATTATGTGATACCTCAGAATGGTTTTAATTTGCCTTTCTCTAATCATTAGTGTCTTTGAATATTTTCATAAGACTATAGAAAGCTTGACTTCTTCTGAAAACTGCCTGTTCATATTCTTTGACCATTTATCAATTGGGGAAAGGCTGTTATTTTTATTTGACTAAGTTTCTTATGTATTTGAAGAAGTGAGGCCTTTATCAGAGAAACTTTCTATGAATTTTTTGATATTACTTCATTGTCTATAGTTCCTTTTAGCAAAATATAGTTTTCCTTCTTATCTTTTCCTATTAGTCGGTTTTTGCTTTGTCTAAGATCATGATTACCATCCCTGCGTTCTTCACTTCAGCTGAGCATAATGGACTCTACAACAGCCCCTTATTTTAATTCTGTATTTGTTTGTCTATTTTAAGAGTGTCTTTTGTACACAACATATTGTTGGATTCTGGTTCTAATCAATTCTACTATCTGCTTCCATTTAATGGGTGAGCTTATGCCATTCACATTCAGAGGTATGATTATTAACTATGTATTTTCCTCCATTCTATTTTCTTCCATTTATCCTTCTCTCTCCTTTTTAATCCGTCTTTCCTTAAAAGTATGGTTTTGCTTATGACATGTACCTCTTTTAATTAGCTATCTATTTTTTCACCCCTTTCCCCCATAACTCTTGTCCCTTTGAATAGATTTCTATACCCAGCTGAATTTGTAGAAATATCCTTCCCTCTTTGAACCAATTCTGATAAGAGTGAAGGGTCAAGCATTTCACCTACCACAATTTCCCCCCTCCAGTATAAAAGTTTTCTGTGAGAAAATTTCCCCCATTCTACTTTCACCTTTCCTATTCTTTCTATGTATCACTCTTTCTTACCCCTTTACTTATTTTTTAGGGATTATCCCAACATAATCAATTCATACCCAAACCATCTGTCTATGTAAACATTTAACTACCTTGATAATGATAAAGTTCTTACAAGTATCATCCTACCATATAGAAATGTAAACAGTTTAACTTATGATTACTATTTCATGTTTACCTTTCTATGCTTCTCAATCTTGTGTTTCAATGTTACATTTTCTATTCAGTTCTGTTCTTATCATCAGAAATGCTTGTAAGTCCTCTATTTCATTAAATATCCATTTTCCCCTGGAAAGATCATACTTAGTTTTGCTGAGTAGATTATTCTTGGTTGTAATCCTAGCTACTTTTCCCTTTTAGAATATCATTGTACTCCTTTAACATGGAATTTGCTAAATTTTGTGTGACCCTGACTGTGGCTCCATGGTGATATTTAAATTGTTTCTTTTTGACTGCTTGAATTATTTTTTCCTTGACCTAGGAGCTCTGGAATTTGGCTATAATATTCCTGGGAGTTTTTATTTTGTAATCTATTTCAGGAGGTGATCAGTGAATTCTTTCAATTTCTATTTTACCCTCTGGATCTAAAATATCAGGGCAGTTTCCTTGATAATTTCTTGAACCATGAAACTCTTTCTTTGATCTCAGCTTTTAGGTAGTCCAATAATTCTTAAATTATTTCTCCTCAATCTATTTCCAAGATCAGTTGTTTTTCTGATGAAATATTTCGCATTTTCTTATATTTTTTCATTCTTTTTTCTTTATTTTATTGTTTCTTGATGTCTTGTAGAGAGTCATTAGCTTCCATTTGATTTTTGTAGTTCTAATTTTTAAGGAATGATTTTCTTTAGTGAGTTTTTGTACCTCTTTTCCCATTTGGCCAATTCTTCTTTTTAAGGAGTTGTTTTCTTCAGTGAATTTTTGTACCCCTTTTTCTATTTTGGCCATTTTGCTTTTTAAGAAGTTTTTCAATGAATTTTTGTGCCTCTTTTTACCATTAGGTGCATTCTGGTTTTTAAGGTGTTATTTTCTTCAGTATTTTTGTGTCTCTTTAACTAAGCTATTGTCTTTTCATAGTTTTGTTTTGTTTTTCTGCAGCATTCTAAATCCTTTCCCCAATTTTTCTTCTGTCACTCTTATCACTTTCCTTAAGGCTTTCAGGAATTACTGCTGGTCTTGGGTCCAATCAGCATTTTTCTATGAGTCTTTGGTTATAGTTTTTCCACATTATTTTCTTCTTCTAAGTTTATATCTTGCTCTTCCTTGCCACCTCAGTAGCTTTTTATAGTCAAGTTCTTTTTTTGTTGTTTGCTAATTTTCCCAGCCTATTTCTTCACTTTGAATTTTATGTTAAAGTTGGACTCTGCTCACCTAGCGGAAAGGAGGTACTGTGCCAAGCCTTAGACTTTTTTGTTCTGTTGTTTTCGGAGTTAATTTGGGGGGAAGGTGGTCTGCAAATTTTTGGTGCTTCCAAGGTGTTATTATCCTGGGAAGGATGTGATCACCGATTTCTTAGTCTGTGCTCTGGTCTTTACCCAAGAAGGGCCCTTGCTTCCCTTCAAGTACTAGTTCTACTCTGTTAATCTCTTTCTGACCAATCTTCCAACCCCATTATTGTCTCTGGGCTGAGAGGCCCTGTAACTGCTGCTGCCACTGCTGCCACCAGTATCACAGCTACATGCAAGGCTCACCATTGGTACCCCTGCCAAACTCCAGAACCGTACCCACCTTGGTGTCACAGACCTCTCTGTGGACCTCCTAAGTTGTCTTAGCTTGGAAAATGTCTCCTTCTGACCTTTTGCTGACTCTGTTGCTCCAAAATTTAGTTTGAGGGATTATCTTAAAGTTTTTGGAGAGGAATTTGGGAAGAGTTCAGCTGGGTTCCAGCTAGTACTCCACCATCTTCCTGAATGAACTTTTTTCCAGTTATACGTATGATGATGGCACCACCCTGTGATGAGCATATCACCTCTTTTTTATTATCACCTTATCTCACGCTACCCCCCTACACCCATTCATGTGTAAGGTGATTCCTTCCACTTTCTGGAGAGGGGTAAGGAGGATGAGTGTGTCTCAGTTGGGGAAGGTCTCTGATTGTCCTAAGTTAGTCGCACTATCATAAATCACTCGATTGAAACACATTCACACTTCAGCAGAGGAGTCCAGTCCTTTGCTATCATTTGCCAGGACCGACCAACCATCAGTGCAAAGAAAAATAGATAAATGAATGAAAAAAAAACATTTATTAAGTCTTTATTAAGCACTTAGCAAAGCACTGATAAACACCATTGATACAAGTAAGACAGTCCCTGTTCACAAGGAGTTCACATTCTAACTGGGGATACAACATATATGGAAAATTTAAACTTCAAATCATATGGAAAGATCCTATAGCTTATAGCTTACAATGGCAAAGCAAATAATAATGCTTTTTTCTTTAACATCATTGCCACTGATAAAATCCTGTCAGTTTCTAATGCTGAATCATTTAAGAGTGCCAAGCACTTTGATGGTGATATTTTGCTTTCTGGTTCTTTATTATCTGTAGCTGTGGCACCTAAAAGGGCAGCTGCTGGTCTGCATATCCACACTAATTGCTTCCTAGGATGAAAGCTGTGGGTAAATGGACTAGAAGCATTGCTTGTTTTCTAATACTCTTAGGTTCAGAGTCTTGGGTTGTCTCCACTGAGGTCTGAGAAGTAATGGTGGTCAAAGTGCCATAGATGAGTTCCCAGGGTCACAAATAGTCAAATTCAACACTGGTGAAGTGAAGGGGAATGATGGATGGGTATGTGGATAAGGAAGAAAATTGAACTTTCTCCCTCCACCTACCATACTCTAATTCCCCAGGGATCAGTGATTCAAAATACCACGGCCTCACTAAGCCAAGTACTTAGCATATAGTCTAGTCAGTGGTAAGCCCTTAATAAATTCCCATTTGTTCATTCATTCATTCTCTGTATACCATGAGGCCAACTCCACATAGACATATGATACATACTAGTCCCACATCTCCCTCCCTCTCTCTCCAATAAAGACCCTTAAGCAATGGCGTTCAGTGTAGGAGGCAGAGAAGGAAGATAGGACCAAGGCACACAACAATTAGGGGTAAAGGAGGTACCCTAAGCTCTGTTATTTTATGATGCTGAAGTACTTCAAGTCCTTACAGTAGATTTTGAATTCAGTACTCTGAAGCAAAACCCTAGTTACTCTTTCCTAGTTATTCTTCTACCATTCTTTACATTCTTAAGTGACTGACAACTATTTTTGTATAGTCATTAGTACAAAGTTACTGCATACAGCCATGGTTTTAGAACAAAGAGTTTCCAATCCTTAGAAGAAATATAATATCTCTTCATGTGACAAATATAACTTATTTCAATGACTTGCCTCCCCACTGACTGCCTTCCTCTATGTCCATTGGCACCTCTCTCTATATACCTCATTCTTTTAAAAAAAATTCTTGTCCATATCTCATTCTTAAGAGAAATATCAAGAGGAAACTGAAAAATGGAGGCTTTTCCAAGGCATCTGGAAAAACCAGAAGTGATGCCAACAAATACCATTCTCCTACATCAGAATCACAGAGGAAAAGATATTAAACAAATGAAATACGAAAAGAGACTTTGCATCATTGGGAGAACAGTAGCTCTTCAGTGGTGATGACCTACAGGGAAATCCCTACTCAACAAGGGGAAGCAACATACTATTAAAGAAATATTTGCAAGCATACCAGAAAATGGAAGGAAGCTTCCTAAAGAGGGAATCCTGTATGTAAAGCGAGCCAAGGAGCATAAAGGGAACTGGCAGTTCTTTCCATTTCTAAAGTCTGAAGGTTTCTTGGAACATGGGCTGTAGAATTATAAACTGGCCAACTGCCAGCATGAGGCTTGCTAAAGAGGGGCCAATGCTATATTAAACTCCCTCCATGGCCACACTCAGAAGCCAGATAAGTTTCTTTGGGTATGTACCAGAAAGTAATAAGATTAGTGATGAGTTGAAAAATCTTGAGCTGAATGCTTTGGATTGATCAAATTTCACTTGTGCATTTATCATTTTCTATAGCTGGTAAAATAAAATAATAGAGTCTTTTGGAAGGGATCTTAGAGATTAGTTAGTATGACTTCTTCATTTCAGAGATGAGGAACCCAAAATCGAGAGGTTAAAAGACTTTCCCTAGGTCATTGGGTTTACAAAGGCAATATGGAAAGAGCAGTCTTTTTACTCAGAAGAACTGACATAAAACCCCACCTCTGATTAATTGGACCCTGATTTTATGGTAGTGAGTATAAGTTCTGTATATTAGTCCCCAGAGCGGTGAACTGCTCATCATAAATTCACTTGCTTAATCACAGGAAGCTAACTAGAGACCTTCACCCTTGTTTTTGCCTTGTTATGGTGACCAAGTCCAACATGGTGGAGGTGACTCAATGACATGGAAAGTCCCCCAGCTATTTTTGTTGCCCCTCCATCCCTTGTCATCCCTCTGTTGCCCAACATGGGGTAATGGCCATGAGCATTTGGCTATTAAATGACCCTGTTTGCCAGTCCACGGCCTGCATTTCTACTGGCCCATAAGCCCATGCTTTGATATCTGTTTATCAGTCCAACCCGTGGGTCTACTTGTCAACCCAGTACAACCTCCTGAAAGGTCAAGACTGGTCTATTACAATCTTCTCATCAGCTCATTTGTTAACCAATGGGATTTTGTGTTTTATGTAGACCCTAATGGAGGGTCAAGGTCAATCAAGGTCTATCAACCAATGAGACTGTATTTTAGTTTGCCTCATCTGTACCATCTGGGTATCAAGCACTATAAAACTAAGACTCTGGAGGAAGGAGACATCTCAGATTGTAAGGAAGATCTGAGTTCCACTTCAGTAGAGGGGGCCATGGACCCTTTAATAAAGTGCTATTGGCTCAGAACTCTGACTCAGTCTCTTTTATTGTAGGTTGGGCAATTTTGGACCCTATGATACCTTGCTATTAGTGAGACTTTGGGTATTTCACTTAGTCTCCCTAGGCCTCAATTTCTTTATTTGTAAAGTGAGAAAGTTGAACTAGATGGCCTCTGAGGACTTTCTATATCTAAACCTATGATATTATGATTAAAGCTTGGGTCTGTTGATTCCCAATCCAATGTACCACATGAAAACATGGCTATCACTGAATATATTTAGAGTAATTAACATGGTATGCAGCAAATGGATCATTTAATCCATCATTCTGTCTATAGGTTGAATCATTTTAAGCCACCTGGCTATATCTTATTATTTTAATATTATTATTTTTTATTTTTTTAATATTATTTTATCTTATTATTTTAATATCTTCACAAAAGAAGGCTCACCTACCTACCCTGGTGCCATTTTCTTGAACATCTTAACATACGTAATCTGGAAGTGTTTTTTTTTCTCCCATGCCTATTGCTAATTAAAATTTCTCTAGCAGCGAGACAAAATTGATTTACTTTCATTTTCCCTTCCACCTCTCACCTCCATACCTTTACATTGACTGTCCCCCATGAGTGGAATTAATTAATTCCCTTTTTATCTCTGCCTCTAAGAATCCTTAGTTTTCTTCAAAGTTCTGCTAAATAGCTACTTTTCACATTAAGTCTTGGGTTCTTGAATGTTATGCCAATGGAATGAAAACTTTTTCTGGTTCTTCAGTTGGGGAAAGGGGTTTGAGGATGGTCCTCGTGACAAACTGTATCTGCTCAATGAGGAACTGAATGAGCTTGGAGTTGATCATCGATAGACTGGCCACACAATAGTGAATTACCTGGGCTCATGACAACTAATGAAACAAAGAAACCTGTACAAGTGTCCTACTTCTGATTCTGCCGCGGCAGCAATAGGGTGGCAGGAAGGATCATACCACTGTGCACGAATGATCATAACACCACATGGTTTTTAGATGGTTTATAAACTTTAACTTAACTCTTGGTAAATGTTAATTTCTTATCCAATCCCAAAGGCAAGGGCAGTCATACTAAGGGAAAAACAGAATCATACCAATATTGTTATTCTCACTGTAAATTCCTCTCGCTTACTTCAATAACAAATCGGTCATTTGTTTTCTTCCTTTCCCACCTTGCTGCACTCCTGTGGAGTGCCCTAGAAACCCTGTCATCAGGTCAGATCCCTGGCACACACACTCATTAATATACTCTGCCCCTGGGATCCCTCCCACTGATTGGAGAGGGAGCCCCTCTCAGAACATCCATTTGAAAAGTGCGTTCAGACCAACTATCTCTTCATTTCTCACCTAGCTGCACTCTTCTCCACTACCCATCACGTCCCTGCTCCCCCCTAACTCCCAACTCCTTTACACCTTCCTTTCATGTCTTCTCCTTATTAGATTATAAGCTCCTTGAAGACAAAAATGGTCTTCTTTTCTTTGTTTCTGTCTTTCCTTCTTTTTTTGTATTTTTGTTTTATCTATATCTATACACACATATGTATGTATGTATGTATGTATGTATTTCCAGTGTTTATCACAGTGCCTGAATCATAGTAAGAAATTAATAAATATTTGTTATCTGTCTTGCTTTAGTGAGTTGTTATTAATTTTATTTCCTAGTCTCTGATATATAACATGACTATCAGCTAGAACCAGTTTAAAATCTAGCCCAAGAACAGGTATTACTTTTGCCCTTCTGCCCCCTTTGCTTACCAGCTAGCACACGATTAAACATGACTCAGATGAGATGAAAGAGGAACATTCCTAAAGAAGACCTATTGCTCCTGTCCCTTCCTGATTCACTTCTGTTGGAGGGAAATATGCGTCCTTGGCTACGTGCTGTTTTCCCACTCGGCTGTGTCTCTTCCTCTCTCTCATTACACTCCACCCCTACCTTTTCTTAGAATAATGACAAAATGACTTCTACAGCTACGCTGCAAACTAAGTGATATAACAGAAGTCCAAGAACTGTGCAAAACAGATAGGTGTCCCTAGTCTATTTTTAGAGAATCCTTTAAATGCAATCTGATTTTCCCCTGACTGCTGCATAGGTTACTTTCTTTGCCAAAGCCTGGTTGTAACAGCCAACACCACAGATAGTCACTTTGGTAACATGCAACAGTGAAAGCCAAACTGGCAGGCTGTAGTTTGGTTTTGATTCTTGGTCTCCCTTCTATTGCTACCGTATCTTTAAATAGCAGCTTTTGCCTTGTCATGCAAGTGGGTCTCATCTGATCCTCACAGCACTCTGGTTAGGTAGGCGCTATTGTTATCTACATTTCACAGTTGAGAAAACTAAGACAAACAGAGATTAAGTGACATGCATAGGGTCATTCAGCTAGTATGTGTCTGAGGCTGGAATTGAATTTGGATCTTCCTGATTCCAGGCCCAGGGTGCTATCTACAGACCCTACCACCAGCTGCCTCTTTGGGGAGGAGTGAGGTTACCCAGTGTGCAGCTGCAGGGGAGAGGATGCTCAACCCAGTTTATCTTGAGGTTTCTAACTGGCTGAAAGGGGAGGAGGCATCCCTAAGATAGACATACTACCACCTTTTTGCTTCTATAGGGGTAGAACCAGGTAGGGGAGGAAGTTTGCCCATGATCCCAAAATGTTGCTTTCAGCTCCCTCTAAATTTTCAACACTGGGACAAAGGCCCATGGCTCCACCCTAACTACAGCACTGGTTGCTACACACAATATACTTATTTCTTCACTTTCCTCTCAAGAAGACTTAAACAATGTGCTCTTTTGAGTATAGAGGAGAGGCCAGCCTTACTCTAGCTCCTTCCAATTTCTTCCACCTCTAGTGTGTTTACATTTCTGCCTTTGGCAGCAACAACAACGGGCAAAATTGTGAAATTAAATTAGGTAAAGATTATCGTTAGCAACTTTATTCAGGAAAATCGCTCATCTATAGAGCATAGTAAGTATATCTACCCTGTGTCTCTACCTCACAGAATTGTTTTCAAGATCATATAAGATAATGTATGGGAAAACCCTGTGAAAAAGTGTACAGTTCCTTATAGGATTTTGAGATAAAGCACTTTATAAAGTATAAACCACTGTATAGAGTTAAACTATTGTGATGCAACCTCACTGTTGTTTTTTTTAAGGGTGAAATTCCTGAAGTAGAATTTCATGCTATGGAAAGATTTGGGGTGGTGGTGAGGGGAGCAGAGGTGGGTATCATGGCTTTCTTGGGACAATTAAAATCATATCTTACAGGCAACTTTCTAATCTATAGAGAGAATGCAATGTAATATAGTGGATAGAGAACTTACTTCAGAGTTAGGGAGCCCTGGGTTCAAGTTTTGCTTCTGACACATGCCAGCTATGTGACTTTAAGCAAGTAGCTTCATCTCTCTGTGCTCTAGGGATTCTATAAAATTATAATTATATAAATTGCAAAGAAAGCACCAACCTCTATAATGGTAGGTGGAATTCTCTATAGCAATGAAATAACAGCTCCAGATTTTAACCTTTCCTATCCAATCTACACAAAGGCCAACAACAGTCCAGTATGGAAGAAGTAGAGTGGATGGAAAAATACGTTAATGAGATTAAGGAAGTGAAAATCATTTTTTTTCTGAAAAAGAAGACTCAGATATCATTTGATTTAGTTTAATGCAATGAAGATTTATTAGGATTTTACTACCATAGAGCACTGTGCTCCATGTTGGGCAGATGTGGAGATGAATAACAGGACCCTGCCCTAGTGATGTTCTATGGCTATAGTTTTGTCTCCACCTGAAAGAGAAAATCACATAATAAAAATGGTGGACTCCTCATTGTGGGCACATTGACTGATCTTTTCATTCTTTCACAAAGTAGTATGGTAAACATTCTTTGGGCTCTTCTTATCTTGATAATTTGCTTTTACATTGCTGACGAGTTGTAAGCTTAAAAGCTAGCAGTTAAATGTGGGGATTGTTAATTACATTTAATGTTGGGGATGAGAAATTAAGAGTTTGAGAAATAACAATTTCCTAGTGTACTTATAAACATGTTTGGTAAAGGAATGTTTCTTAGGGTTTCCCTCACTGAAAACTTTTAAAAATAGATTTTAAAAACCAGTTTTAAGTTTGATTATGTCATTGTCACATTTTCCTTTCATAGCATCATAGATTTGGTGCTGAAAGAGACATTAGAGGTCATCAGTTATGAACTCCTAATTTATAGGTGAGGAAGTTAAGCCACTTGCCCAGTTTCATTTTGCTTTTTCTGACTTTCCAAGACTCAGAAAAAAAAGGCAATGGAGAAGGAAATAATACTATTTCAATTTAGAATACCTATTGAACATTTCAAATTCATCTACCACATAGAGAAGATAAAGTGTAATTAGCTTTTCACTTCCATTTTTACAACATTGTAAGGTATCTTTAATCATTTTAAGAGATGTCACAAAATTCTAAAACTTAAATTCATCTTAGTTTAAAAAACAGACTAAAAATTGTCAATTAACAGTTGTATCTTGTCTGATAACATATGACCAGCTTGACAAAATTACTTTTTTTCTGAATAGAGTTGAATTGTCTGAAATTATTTGTATGGGTATAAGCTTTCTTTTTCAAAAGGTAATTTATATAAATAGTGATTTGCTCAGCTTGTTTAACACTACCTGTGCCACTACCAAAGAATACTGTTCGCAAGGCTATATCATGAAAGGAAGCTTTTTGGGTTGTATTCCATCCAATGCCAATGACCAGGAGCCCAAACACATGGCTTACCATTTTTCTCCCTTAACTCTTTTCAAGAAACTATCAGCCACAGAACAGAGTGTTAACAAATGAAGGTGGTTGAAATGTGAGTGAATTTCGAATGAGCATCCATAGAAATCAATAACCATTCACTTAGTGTCCACAAACTTACACACACCAAATACATTTTAAGTATTGGGAAACTGTATGCAATGCCAATCCCTTTCTATTTGAAAAGTAACAGCTCCAAAATCATCTAATGTATCTATATCCATATACATATGGTTTTTTTTCCCATTTTTGTGTTATTATTTTCAATCAAAAAAATTCTGTTGATTAACGGACTACTAATGCCAATAAAATTACTCAACACAGGTTTTGAGTTTTAAAAAGTTTATTATGGACAGCATATTTGCCTTGACTCACATTTTTAAAAATCCACCTCATTTCTATAAAATACAGTACTTAACAAAAAACTCCAATACACTATATGTTGGAAGTAATTAACACTGTTAGAAAGAATAATTGTGCTATTCCATTTGATAATTAGGTTCTGTTAGTCAGTGTGTCCAAATGTAATTCTATTACACAACCCTACTATGGAGATTAGTAAAAAAGAAAAAAAAAGAAATTTGCCAAAAAACTGAAAGAATAGAAAAGCATCATGATTTATAGTAATAAGTTAAAAATCTCAGTAAGGCAAATTTGATATATACTTGTTTCCAACTAGATTATTTTGTTTTCCAAACAAATTCTGAGGCTTTATTTGTGTGATTATAAAGTGAAAAGACTTTTAAAAATATGACAATGTTAATGTGGATGTGTATTGACTCTGAATTAGTCACATATACCAGTAATGTTGCCATTGCCTAACATATTTTTAGATCTCTTCTGAGTCAGGCATCACAAATGTAGAACTAGGAAGGGATTTTAGAGGTCACTGAGTCCAGTCCCCACATTCCCCACATTTTCCAGATGTGGAAACAGAGGCTAAATTAGGCCAAGTGCTTTGCTCAGGGTCAACCTGACCATCATTTCTGATCTGAATTTGAATTCACTTTCATGATTTGAATTCAATTCTTCCTCATTGCAAGACCAAGGCTCTACCTACTCTACAACCTATCTGGAATTACCTTAAAAGTCAGTTTAATAACCACATAATAAATGCATTGTTTCCTCTTTATAATTACCACTTGTTTTAACCCCAAATAGTACTAGACAGATGCATTTAGTAAATATGGTTCCAGACTATTCTGATTGCCCACAAAAGCCAAAATAACCCTCAAAGGATAAAGACTTTTATCACTATTGGTTGTATTTTCAAAAATTGTCTCTATCTGTGATTCCATTGGTATAAGGAGTTCTCCAATATGGAAACACCCATTTGACTAATACAGATCAGCAACTGTCCTGCAAGTTTAAAGTCTTAGAGTTTCTCAAGAAACAGTGGTTACATATCTTGTCTAAGATCACACTTCCAGGTATCTGTCATAGGCAAGATTTGAACTTCGGTCTTCCCGACTTCAAGGCCATCCCTCTTTCACTTTATGTTGCCTTACCTTTAAAAAGAACAAGAAAAATACAAGGTATTCCAGAAGTCATACTGCAGTTTTAAGCCATTAAAACTGACAACTGCACTAATATTTCTGGGACACCCTATAGACCCTTAAAAAGAGAAGAGTCAAGGCTATTGTCCTAAAGAAGAGACTATGTACTGTAGTGACCTCCTTACATAGGCTCTGGTTTTTTACTTTTAATGAAAAAATCAGTCACGTTATTATAGTTACACATGCCTCCAATATGCCTGTCATTAAGTATTTCCCCTCCCAACTTTAGCACTGAAGTTGAGCTACCTAGTTCCCAAGTGATAAGAGTGAAGGGAATAAGCATTTATTTGGCATCTACTATGTGCCAGCCCCCTGTGCTAAGCATTTTATAAAAATTATTTCGTGTGATCCTCGCAACAACCCTGCGAAGTGGGTGCTGTTATTATCCCCATCTTATAGTTGAGGAAACTGAGAAAGAGTGACCTGTCCAAAATCACATAGCTGGTATGTGTCCGAGACTAGATTTGAACTTGGGTCTTCCTGACCCCAAACCCAGCACTCTATTTACTGTGCCACCAAATGTGTCCTTGTTCCACTTTGAATTACATATCACAAGAAACTATTGTTGTAACTCACTTATCTGCATATGAAACTTAGCAACACAAAACTCAGTAGACAATCCATGCAACCCTCATGTACTGCTATATATGTGTGTCACTCTGGTCAAAGAAGAAATTCAGCAATAGTTAAGTGCAGTAGATATTACTTTTTTTTTGCTTTTTTGGAGGGCAATTGGGGTTAAATGACTTGCCCAAGGTCACATGGCTAGTAAGTGTGTTTAAGCGTCTAAGGCTGGATTTGAACTCAGGTCCTCCTGACTCGAGGGCAGGTGCTCTATTCACTGCACCACCTAGCTGCCCCTGAAATTACCTTTTTATGGTAAATTTTTAGCAAAACAAAAAGTATGTTGAACAGCCCCATAGTCACTGAAAGGAAAAATGAATAGGTAATAGGAATGTCAAATATAAATTTAGTGTCTGAATACAAGTGAGAAAGCTCTTTTTTAGTGACTAAATACAAGAAAGTATTATTTGGGGATAGATTATTTTAAATATTATATAATGAGTTATATTGATTAGGTAGGGTTTATTGATATCTGTATCGACCGTCAGTATTATTCATAAAACATATTTCAGGCTCTTTTTCCTACATTGTTCAGTAAGAAAGCATTTTATGCCAACCTTTTACGTTAAATTCTTAAAGAAAAATATATGCTTTATATACTCATGTCAGTGCAATCTCCCTTATCTAAATTTCTTTCTTTTTCTGTGTAATTCACATATGGATGACTCCATTTGGCTTAATAACTCTATAAGATTACAAATAACAATCAAAGTGCTTTATAGAAAATTGATAGAGCAACATTTACATTAAATACAAAATATACAATAAAATAGAACCTCTTCTTAAATAGGGCAGCAGGTTAAAGAATAATCCCCTAAATTAGGTAACATTTTATTTTAAGAGATGTAATTATAGGATCATATGACAGTTTAAAGAGGGATTAGAGATCATCTAAAGCAATTCTCCTATTTAGATGAGGAAATGAAGGCTCACAGAGGGTCAATGTCTTGCCCAAAGTTACTTGGGTAGCAAACAGCAGAGGCAGCTTTGAACACAGGCCTATTTGAAGTGCATATCCCACTCCACCACACCGTGCTCCCCTCTCATCCTTTCCACGGACCTAGTTTTCACATTTATATGTTCTCATGTTATACTACCTACTTGTGCTTCTGTAGTTTCTACATTATAATATGTATAGTGTCTCTCTCTGACTGCCATGACTTTTTTGAGAAATAGATACCTAAACATTTTAGTTATATTAATGTGGTTCAAATTAATTATTGCCACAAAATGTAAACTTCTGTCCTAAGACAAAAATTGTATTTCCTTAAAAGTATATATTTCCAACTGTTTGTATATAACTCAGGTGTAAAATACTGCATATGAACCATATGGCCAATTAATTGTGAAACTATTACCCAGGAAGAGATTAATTTCAATTTTTAAAGTCCCAAATACATTTGTTCCCCTTTAAAAACAAACAAACAAACAAACAAACAAACATCTTAAATAGAACAGTTTGGAAATGAACAGTAGTGCTTCTATGTTACAGCAACCTAAAGTATTACAGTATATTCGGTTTCCAGCAGCAGGATGCAGATCATTCACTCTGGGCCTAGTCTCAGGCTGACTGAAGAGAAGATGAGCCCCAGGCTTTTACACACGGGAGCAATGAGAACATCTGTAACGCTCTTCCATACTGTCTGCACTGATGGCAGGACCATTAAACAGGTCTTTACAAAAGGTACCACAAACCTAGAATGGAAGCAAATAGTGCAAGACATATTAGTGTGAAATATGTTACCAAATACACCCACTGATTATTATACCTTCCTAAAACAGAACAGGTAAGAATTCATTCATATAAATCTGCATTGTAGGTTTAAAAAAGAGTGATAAATTTGTCCCTTTAATAGCTATGTATATCTATATCCTACCTCTATACCAATATGTGTACTAGCAACAAAACACCCACAAAGCATGCTAGCTTTTAAATATTTTACTTTTTAAGAAATAAGGATATTTGCTAATTATATTCAAGAACCTAAGTGGAGTAAGACTGCATATTGCCTAGATTATATCATACAACCAAATGGGTAGCCTGTTGAGTTGTTCTCTCTATATAGGTATTTCTATTTTGAACAGAAGCTACAGATGGACAATGAATTGGCTCCAGGAAAAAGTAGTGGGAGGAAATTAGGATGGATAACATTTGGGAAATGGTGTAGTTCTTTAAATGATCCTAAATTGTTTGCTACCATAAAAGCCCACTCTCTTAACACCCATACGCCTCTGATGTTGACATATGGTCCTGAATCATAAAATGCCATGATCTTAGAAGCATCAAAAGTATGAATTACTTAAGGCCAATGGAAATCCAGTTGGTAGGTACATAGCACATCTAATATGTATATGACAAAGGTATCATGGAAGAGATAAGTGATGAAAAAAAGGAAATGGGTTGGTCATTTAGTATCATGGAAGAGATAAGTGATGAAAAAAGGAAACGGGCTGCTCATTTTAGTAGGAAATGGGCTAGTCATTTAGTAATTTAGTCTTGGTGCCTCTGAGATTGTAAGACTTGAGAAGCAAACCCTCCCATACATTGGGCAGATCTTCTATGAAGGATTTATGGGGAAAAACCATAGGTAAGAAAGGCACAAGATGGGAAAGTGTAAAGAGATTTTGATCTATTTTGGGAAGAGTAAGAACACCAAACCTATGGACTCATGGATCTATCCAAGTATATTGGGTATCCTAACTTCAGTGCTAAACTTTTAAAGAACTAAGGCAAGAAAACTTCCTTCTGGTTTATGGGTGTACTTTCCAAAGTACCTAATACACTCATGATTTTAACCATCTACATTTTAATTGACATTTTGTTTAGCTCTCTAGCACAAGGCAACACTAATGTTCATTAAAAAATTTAAATGTTAAAGTTCAAATATCAGACTCTATCTAAAGTATTTTATTAATGACTTTCCATTGGGCTCCATGATAATGATGAATCGAGGTTGACTGGGAAAATATTATGTTACCCCTTAATAATGTAGCTCATTGCTCCTTGTCCCCAGAAAATGTCATCTTCCAACTACCCTGCAAATATGACCATATACAAGCTTGATATGACATAATTAGTTGTGAGAGGTGCTAATTTCATTCCTCAACACTTGCCTTATATGTCTATAAAGTATAATCAGTGAAGCCAGCAGAACTTAAAAAAAAGATTCCTTTTCTAAGACTCTCTTAACAAATTGTGATATAGGATTGTGATGGAATGCTATTGTGTTATGAGACTTTTTAGGGGAATAGGTTCAGAAAAAACCTGGGAAGATTCATTTGAACTGACACAAAGTGAATTGAGCAGAACTAGGGAAATAATGATAAAGACTACTGGGGTCAAAACAATGATCCACAACAATCCCAAAGGACTTATGATGAAAAATGCTATCCATCTCCAAAGAGAGAACTGATGAACTCCGAGTTCAGATTGAAGCATATTTTTTCATCTTCTTCATTTTTCCCCACCATGGCTAATATGGAAATATATTTTGCATGATTTCATATTATAATGGGTGTCCTACTGTTTGCCTTCTTAATGAGGGAGGGAGTCCCATAAGGGAGGGAGAGAATTTGAAACTCAAAATAAAACAATGCCTACTAAAAAAAATAAAATTCTGTCTCTTTTTTTTTTGGAGGGGGAAAGTAATTGGGGTTAAGTGACTTGCCTAGGGTCACATAGCTAGTAAATGTGTCAAGTGTTTGAGGTCACATTTGAACTCAGGTCCTCCTGACTCCAGGGCTGGGGCTTTATTCACTATACCACCCAGCTGCCCCTGTCTCTGTCTTTCTGAAATAAAAAAAAAACCAAACCTCGTAGAACATAATTTGCCTTTGTACTGCCAATATCGTGTACAGTTTTACATTTTGCATGGTTCCTGATAAATCCTAAATGAATAGGCAATATATCATAATAAAGTATATATAATATGTATTCTTCCCTAGATAAATGTGAAATGTGTTATTACTTATTTAAGTAAATGTAGAAGACAGAAAAAGGAAAACCAAATTGGAACAAGACTAAAGGATTTATAGCAAGTAAAATCCACCAAGATGCCTTACAATTATCAAATGCTCAACAAATGTTTGTTGAATTGAATGTATTATCTTGACATTAGGTATAACTCCATTTTGCATATGTAATAACAATAATTATTATACTGATCTACCTTGAAGAGATATGTAAAACAATCATTCCAAATAGCTTAAAATATTAACCCCTAAATATCTTAAGTATTACATAAATGTTAAGCATTATTCTAGTTTTGAATTACTATGCACCTGAAAAACTAGATTATGCTTTGATCTTTTTATATGCTATTCATTTTTTCTAGTATGACTGCAATTACTTATGTTCCCAACTTTTAAAATAAGCTCTTAATTAACCTTCATTTTGGTTGTCATTCTCTTTGAGCACATAGGTATTTCTGAACTCCCTGTTGTGTTGCCATATGCATGATGGCTAATACCCACGGACTAGAGTGCTAATTCTAAATGTGTTAATACTAAATGCAAGGTTTATTCCATTGCACAGAACAGTGAGGTTGATCTTGGTATATCTTTTGTTAGTTCTATGTGGCATAAAATACATGAAAAATTGACAGTTTTCCAAAGAATTTATGTATTTTATCTTTTGATATGAGCCATTCAGTTTGCCTTTCTATACAACCCAAATTCAACTTCCAGTCTACCAAAGTAGTAAACACTTTAAGCAATTACATGAGACAATTAATTACAGGGTAATGTCAGTACTGTGTAGTATGAATAAAAGACTTGATGTTGGGAACTCTTGACTTCTGATCCCCGTATATTATTCATTTAATGTGTGGCCTTGGGCAAATCACTTAAGTATTAAAATGTGAAGGGGAAACACCAACACAGACTTGGCTATCATGAATAGCGTTTATTTAGCACCAGTAAGATGCTATTTTCATCATTCATAAAGATTAGGCCTATTTCTCAATTCAATACTATCTTCGGCTGGAGGTCTTACATAGTTCCTCAAGATTCTACACCTTCCCCTTTAAGGTCACCTCCTGTCTACACATGTTGTCTCTCCACTAGAATGCTTCTTGAGGGTAGAGATTGTTGTTGCCTTTATTTGTATATCCAGTATAGTGGCTAGCACAATGCTAGTTGATTTGACTTGTCATATAGTAATACTAGCACTCAAGAAATACTTATTGATTTCTAAATCAATCAATAGTGGAAAACTGATATACAACAAATTCAAACTGGTAGGCTATAAGACAGATCAATCAACATCGCAATTAAACTGGAAAATATGAGTTTGATACTTCCCTGTAGTCTAGGGACCTACTTCTGTTCATATAACATATATCTCTCCACCAAGCTACATGAAGTTAGGGTCACACAACAAATTTTAACTTTCTAGTTTATCGATATAGAATAAACTCTCCCTGAGGGTTTTTGTTTATAGGATGTATGTGTACTGCTTCATTTTGGGAAAGTCAATATTTCCTGACTTTGAATGTCAGTTTCAATCTTTCCCAAATTTTAAATCAAATTTAATATTCAACCTCCCAAATGGTTTCCCTCCAAGTGACCAAATCAACTAGAGCTCACTAAAAGCTCTGTTCAAGCTCATGAATTTTGGCAAGCATTTTAGATAAACAAGTACTAGACTTAGAATGTATAATGTGTTCTTGTCTAGACATGAAGATGATGTTGCTATATGACTATTAGTAAGTATAGATTTGAATTGACCAGAAATAGGGATGAATTCTCAATAATCTGGTCATCCTCTGTGAAATTTAGTTTCCTTACGGCCAATGACATGTACTTGCAAAGATAGATTGCTTGAGTATGTTCTATGGTATATCATCCCAAAAGCTAACTGGCCTAGGTAAGGATGACCTTGGCCTCATAGGCACACTTTTAACCATATAAAAAGAAATATATATGTGTATATGTGTGTGTATTAGATTAGTTGTGCTTTGGCTCTAGGTTCCATTGTTGCTTACCATCCCATCCCTACCATTTTCTTGGTAAACTAACTGAAATGTGTCTATTTTTGTTTCCTTTCCCAAGGTCTTCCTTTAGTCTAGCTTCAGATACTGGAGAACACACAGGCATTATGTAATGGTAATGTAAGTCATTAATAATGAAGCCATTTTTTTAAAGTGTAAACTAACCTTTAAACAAATTTTTGAAATTACTCCCTTTACTTTCAATCACAGCTGCCTGATGACAGATGTATGGCACAATTAAATATTTATGCCTCATATGCAGTTCATTTAAAAAACAGGCCATTTAAATAATACATATTACAGGGTGGAAAACTAGTAAGATGACTCATGAATGAAACAATATCCCTTTTGCAGGCTAGCCAGGTGTACAGAAGCATCATTTAGTTAATTATATTTTTATTTACAACTTTCCACAATTTAACTTATTTCATCTCTCATTTTATATATAACTTTTGAAATTTATATTTGCAAAATTCTCTATAAAGTAATATTTCACAAAAGATTATATAGCAATTTTATTTATTATTCACATTTTATAGGAGTGACTTACTGACAAAGAGGTTAAAGGAGTAGCATGAAATTGTATCCTAAGTTATAGAAATAATTCTTACTCTGTGTTGACTTTGGTGAATCTGTTTCTCTCCATATTATTTTAACTGAGCAAATAAATTTGTGAGCTAATATCAGGCTTTTCAAAAAGTTTCCACCAGTTATGTCTTTCCTTGATAAACATGAAAATTCATATATTTTTTGAATCTAGTCCTTCATACAAGAATAGTTTTTCATCTCCATAGCTACTTTGGAGTTCTGCAAAGCTAAATTCCCTAAAGTTGGCTCAAGCTGGTGAGCCAACTGAATCAGTGTTTTTTAAAGACCATTAAAATCCAAATTATGAAGCAAAGGGAAGGAAACATTGTGTCTAGTTGTAATACTTTAGAAACTGCTTATGAACCCTGAGTACACTGTAGGAGGTGGCAGTACTATGTAACTTGACAAAGAACACAGAGAATGTCTCAAAAAATTCTCTGTTCATGGCATTAATATCTTATAAAAGATGTTTGGAAATTCTGTTGCTATTGAGGCAAACATAGTATTATGAATATCCATAGAACATCAACCTGAAAGGCCAAGCTTCAGTCTCCATTTGAGGTTTTCTATTTCTTAGCTTTAAAAATCTTAGATCATCACACAGAGATGCAGAGGGGTGGGTTCTAACATGTTTAACATTCATTACCTGTTTTGCTAAAAGAGTGAAAAACAAGCATGGTGGGACTTAAATTTAAAAAGAAAAGTTTAAAGGAACAACTGTTTTCTGATGAGATCATACTTAGTACTTAAAACATGTTAATGAGACCAGACCACCTCAGATAGCTGCCAGTTTTAGACCATCAATCATTCCTAACCTCAAAGGGTTGTTCTGAAAAAAAAAAAGCCTGTTGTATATCAGCCCTTTTCTGATAATGTTTGAAATGCAGAGATGGAATCTCTCAGAATTATTTTCTCTCAGCACAAAGTCTATACATAGAAATATTTTCCCTCTAGGTAAAATGCATTTTCCCCTCTTGCTCATTAGTTCCTTTTAAAGGAGATTTTTTAAAATTGATTTTGTGACACAGAAATAATGTGAATGTGAATAAGGGTATCCTCCTCACTCTACTCATGTCCAATGGGCCACCATGTTCTTTGCTTTCTTACCCAGTCTTTTCTCCTTTTGTTGTATTATAGTTGAAAAGTACTGAGGTTGGGATGGAGAGGAGAGACTCATTTTTCCGGAGCTTGAGTCATTTATTGTCATGGTAGATGGGTCCCTCCTCTACAGTTTCTCTTCTTACTATGCCCACCTACTCCTTACTACAGTTACAGCAGAAAGCATTGCTTTATTGGGTTCATACACCTGGGTATAATTGCTGTCACCAAAGTCTGTCTAGAGCAAATTTCTTTTGAGGGGTGGAGGTGGGGTGGTGAATGGGAAAAAGGGGGTGATTACAGAAGAGTCAGGCCTAGAACCCCGTCTACAAGTTCCAACATGGCTCTAAATTTGCCCAGCAGGGGCATGTGGCAGGAAGCATGGCTTCTGCCCACTCCACCTCCAGCCCCCACCCTAAGGGTGCTGTCACACCCCCTTTCTAGTTCGGTACAGGTCCTACAAATCACATTACTTAAAATATTCTAAGATTGTGCCTCAGAATTGTAGTCTGGAGTGTTCTTTTCAAACTACCAATTCACACTCTGAGGGCAAATATGTTGTATTCTTTATTCTAGTTGGGCCCAAGGGGGGGAGGGGCGGAGCAGGTGGGAAAGGGACTCCCTTAAGGTTTCAGCAAACAATACTGAGGTGGAAAGGGTTCTCACCAGATGTGCAGGCAGCTGAGGGTTGCAAAGAAAATTCCTCCCACAAAGGCCAACGGGATAGCCAGGAGCACAGTTAGGACCTTGTAGATCAGGTACTTGCTAACTTCAAAGAGAGCATGGCTGCAGATCCAAACTTTATCAAAGCTGTGGGCGGACTCGGGCTCCGCAATCACATCCTCAAAGCCCAGCTGGGGAAACAAGAGAGACCCTCATCAAACCCTTGGGCGCAGGAAGATGGGGTTGGGGGCGGGGAAGGAGACCTGAAGAGGAATGGAAAGATCATGACATAGTCCCCACCTTAGAAGCGGACTCAGGGTTTGGCTGCAAAAGTTACCCCATGCCTGTTCTTCCTTGTTTTAAATTGGAGAGTGCGGTAAGAGAGCCACGAGAATCACCATCTCTGCCCCCGGGAAGGGACCACTTGTCTCCTCCCGCCGGACTTTCTCAGGCTCTCGTCCATCCCCAGACGCTGATGGGACTTTCTGCAGCTTCATCCAGAGCCAAAGAGCCGGCTCTCTCTTTCTCTCTCCTCCTTGCCCTCCGCAGAACCTCCCTCTCGGCCCCCATTCCCAGCCCTTGCCCTCCCACCGCCTGCCACCTTCAGATGCGTGTTGAGGCCCCGTGGATCGCGATCCTGGATGGACTTCACGCTTTTCTCGGGCTCCGGGTAGTCGGGACCGCTGTTGCGGCTGTAGGAATCCTCGTCCATGTAGATCTGGGCGTCCGCTTTCTCGCTCTCCAGCCCCATTGCTGCTCTCCCTGCCCGCTGTGCCGTGGCTCCAGGGCGCTGCGGATCTCCGAGCTGCGGCCCCAGCCTTCCTTTTTCCTCCCCCTTTCTCTTTCCACCAGCCTGGTCCCGGGCGGGCGGCGGCTGCTTTCCCCCCTCCTGGCTTCCCGCTGGGCTGTCCCGGAGCCCCGCCCAGCACCCGGGCGAGCCACTGGAGGAGGGACAGACACAGAGTGAGAGAGGGAGCAAGGGCCCAGGTCCTCTAGCACCCTCTCGGATGCCCCTCCACCTCCCCAGCCCGTCTCCCTCCTTTGCCCCTCCCTGCTTCCAGGACCTCCCGCCCCAGCGTCTGGCTTCTATGGCTCCCGGGGGTTTTCTTTTTCTTTTCTTTTTTTTTTTTTTAATTTCCACAGCGGGGAGGATAGAGAACCATTTTTCTGGGTCAAATCCAGGGCTTTTCAGAGGAAGGCCAAGCGACTGTCCACACCCCCACACCCTCACCCTAGATGCAGAAAAGGTATCTCCAATCCACCCATCCCCAGAGTCCCTCTGAACTTTATGGGTCTTTAACGGAAAAACTCCTAGGTTCCAGTGACTTGCGTGGAATCTGCTGACAGATAGAAAGTCACAGGTATTCAAAGATAGGCCAGACCTGGCCTATGGGATAGCAGCACCCACAGGTCTTAAGGCTCTGAGCTCAGGGAGGCACAGTGGGTGTGGTTCCTGCCCTAGGGAACTTCACTAGGTGGCTTCTTTTGCTGGAGGTTGGTGGCAGTAGCCTCAAGACTCCTCTTTCTTAATATGTTTTTAAAAATCCCCTCCCCCCTTCTGATCCATTGAAAGTATTTCATTCCCCTCTAAGATGCAACCAAATTTAGAACAACCTTAGATGAATCGCTTAAGTAAAACTACTTACAGAGTCATAGTACATTAGACAGACTTTCCTGTTGATGATTTATTCCAGGAAAGGTAGATAATTCTTCTTCCACCGTTCATATTCTTTCTAGTTCCAAGGAATCTTCTCATACTAACACTGTAGGAATTGGACTCCAAAAATTCAACGTAATTGAACAAGCATTTATTTAGCTCTGACTGTGCTCAAGGCTCATTTCAAAGCCACTACTAGAAGTGGCATCCTACCCTCAAGAAGTTGACATTTTACCTGCAGTAGACAAATAACTGAAAGGTAACATGAAGCTTTTTCTCCAAATTGCTTTATTGGAGATTGGTTAAGTGGAACTTAGTTAATGGGATGAAATGGTGACTAATATACTTATTTTGGTTCATTTATCATTGCATTAGGATTTCATACTTAGCAGAAAGCCCTAAAATTTTAGACGCCATGGAAATTGGGGAGGAAAAATTCTACTGAATCTGAAACTTCATTAATCTCACACATCTTCAATATTTCAAGTATCCGTGATTGCATCAGTGATTTCCCCCTTCATGTTTTTAGCAGGTAGTTTAATGATCTACCACAACCAATGCCTTAGCAGGGGATTTAATGGGCTATTATAGCCAAAAAACTTCAGAGACTCTTGGCCAACCCAAAGATGTTGAACCTCTCTGAACTTAGCCAAGATGAACCCAAGATAACATATGTGAAAAGTCCATTGCTGGGCCTCTACTTGATGCCCTCCTACTTCGATAGAACCTGCAAAGAGTTGCACCCTACCGACATCACCCAATGCCACCTTCATACCAGAACAAGGAATAGAGGGTTGGTAAAAGAGGTTCCTGATCAATTCAATGGATTTATAGGGTTGCATACCCTTGACTAGGACTGATGAGATTTCCCACTGAAGGTTCTAGACATGCACATTGACCTGTTGTGTGTATGTGTGTATACATATATATTTTTTCCTCTTTTCCCATTACAGATGAAAGACAGAGACATGCAAGTGAACTAAAGAGCTAGGTATAGAGAGCACCAGTGCAATGGCACAGCATTATTGGAAAAGACCAGCCATCTTCTCCACCTCTTCAGATGGCAGGCTCTCAGACTAAGAGATTACAGTGGCTGCAGTCATTAATGGAATACTGAGAGATCCTGAGCCAAGTTCCTGGACTCTGAGTAAAGAGACCCATTCCTGCAAGGGCAGTGGCAAGGGCACACATGCCTTCAATCACATAACTGCTATGGAGAGCAGAAACATGTAGCTGGAGCTCTGGAACCTTGACTTTCTGAATAAATGCTTTGAAGTAGTAGAGTGGTAGACTTGGAGACAGGAAGATCTGGGTTCAGATTCTTCTGCCTTTAAAATTTATTAGTAGTGTGAAAATAGCCCCAAGTCATAGTTTCCTCTAAAATGAGGGGGCTGGACTAAATGGTTTCTAAGGTTGCTTCCAGTTCTTAGTCTATGATCCCATGATACCCTCAATGTTGAAAATTCTGTACTCCCAACTTTTTAGAGGAGGGAGAATTTTTTTGGGTAACAATCCTAAAATTCAACTTTCTACAAAGAAGAGGGATTCCTGAGCAGCACCAACCTAGGGTTGTCTCTAAAGGGAGCTAGCCTTCTATAGAGAGAATTATTCTTGAGGAGCTCCAGCATCTTGGACAGAGAAAAGTATTGCAAACTTGAAACCTGAAGAGTATCAGGGAATTTTAAGCAGTGCTATGGGAGAGACTTGCACTTTTTCCTCTGCTAATATTGTCAGTTGTTTGAACAACGTATGTCCAATTAGAAAATCTATCTCTAGTGAACCTAGAACCATATTTGTTTTCTTTCTAAGGATTCCATGATTCCCTGAATGCCATAAGGAATCTTGTATGGGATCCCAGAAGTGAAAACTGGTGGGGGTGGTAGAGGGAAGGGTGGAAGAGTTTTGTCTTATGAGCAGCCCCAAATTCATTTCTCTTCCAAGGGGAGTCCAAATCATAAACTATTGCTATAAGTAAAGAGGTGTTTAAGACCTTAGGGAAAGATGGGCCTCATCAGAAAGTGAGAATTGTATTTGTTTATTGTTTCAAATTTTCCTTTGAGTAGAGTAAAGGCTGTCTTGTACCTAATAATTTGTGTTGTTACTTTGAGTGCTTTTATGGTATCTAAGGAACCTTTTATCCATCTCAGCAAAAGCTGCTATGTACCCAATATTTGCTTTGTTACCTTGAGTGTTTACATCCACATTTGTAAAGACAGAATCTGTATTGGAACTGTATTCAGAGATTTCCCATAGGCAACCCTGTTTGGTGAAACAAAAGTCAAAGAGTTATGATTTTGGAGGACTGGATTAGTATAAATTTAAAGTCTGTGGTGTTGGTTCCCGGATTATAGACTTGTCACAAAAAGACTTTCGTTGAAGATCCTCATTAGGTAAAAATGAAGCACAGCTCAGAACTGCTATGCCAGTTTCTCAGGAACTTCAGAATAGGTGGTGGATGTGATGCATTGGAAGTGCAGTGGAACCTGATTTGAGTCCAGAGTCTGCCACTTACTAGCTCTACATCCTTAGGAAAATCACTTAGCTTCTCTGAACCTTAGTTTCCTCATCTGTAAGATGGAAAACATAATATAAACCTTACAGGGTCATTGTACATAAAGCACTTTTTAAGACATAAAACTATGTAAATGTGAATAGATACTCTTAAGTTTTTAATCTCTAAAGCTAACTGTGGTTGTCTGTAATGGGTTGCTAGAAAATAAATTCCAGAAGAGATCCCTTTATCCTTTGCTAATTACAAAATAAACAGACTTTCAATGCAAGTTTAATACATTGGGTAATACGTCTTTGGAGAAACAAGAAAGTGGTAATTGGCAGGGCTTGTCTCATTTTTTTTAAACTCTTGCTTTCTTTTCATTGCTTTTTGTCCTTTGTACATTGAGACCAAAGCCATATGAGTAACTGTTTTTGAGTTTCTTCATTTGATTAGGCAATATCACGATGATATTTAAGGTCCCTTCTATAACTAGAATTTTATGACTCCAAGTCAGTAGGGCTGGGTAGACAGACCCTTCAAATTTGTAAGAGGCAAATATTGTACATAAATTCATTGTTAGTGCAAACCTTGAAGTCTGTGAATTTGAGGATCTGTTTAGTCAAGGCATATGTTGTCCAGTGGCTGCGTGGCTGTAAAAAAAAAAATTAAATCACATTTACATAGCACTTTTCTTTCCTTGAAAAATCTTGTTTAGGAAGTATATTATTGTCATCTTAACTTATTTTGCATATTAGAATTCTGAAGCTTGGAGAGATTAAGTAACCTTCACACAGCTAGTAAGAAATAGAACCAAGACTTGAAATGAGGTTCCCTGCTCCTAAAATCATCTTTCTTTCCCCATGGACCATATAATCCTGCCTTCTTTCTGAATACAAAACACACTTTTTTGATGATTTATAATGAAAGTGTTACAAGTGTACAAGATAATTAAAAGACATAAAAGATCCTATTCCTTGGTAAAAAAAAAAAAAAGGAATTGATTGGAATTCTTCCCCATTGAAGGATTTAAAAAATATACACATTTCCCCAGAATCTTTGAATTGAAATAGACCTCAGAAATCATCTACTCTAAATGTAACTGAGCAAGAATATCCTCTGTAAACTTCCCCAAAGGAATCTTTTTACCTCAGGGAAAGCCCATCCACTTTTGAATAGCTTTAAGAATATAAGGTACAAAAGTTTGGCACTCTGAAGAATTTGATTTATCCTTCTTAACTGCAAATGGCCTCAGTGTCTTTATGGATGATGCTAAGGTCTTTCACTATTCTAATCACTCTTCTCTAGATATACTCCAGTTTGTCTATCCTGTGGATCCCAGAACTGACTGCTGTATTCCAGGAATGACCTGGTCAGGGCAGATTATCACCTCTGTAAGCACGCTGTCTCCTTGTTGTTGTTCAGTCCTGTCTGAGTCTTTGTGACCCCACTTGGGGTTTTTTTAGGTAAAGATATAGAAGTTCTTTGCCATTTCCTTCTCCAGTTCATTTTACAGAAGAGGAATTGAGGCAAACAGGGTTCAGTGACTTGCCCAGGGTCACACAGCTAGTAAGTGTCTGAGGCTGGATTTGAACTCAGGAAGATGAGATGAATGAGGAAGATGTCACCATTCTACTTCTTTCTTTCCTATTCTTTCTCGCCTCTTCTCTTTTTTTAGGGATCATAACAGAATAATCGACTCACACCATGCCATTGATTTATGTAGACTCCTTCTAATGGCCCTATTTAATGATAAAGCTCTTAGCAGTTACATGTGTTGGCTTCCCATATAGGAACATAAACCATTTAACTTAATTAAATTTATTAAGTCTTTTATGATTACTCTTTCATGTTTACTATTTTTATGCTTCTCTTGAGTCTTATGTTTGAATGTCAGATTTTCTATTCAGCTCTGGTCTCTTCACTGGGAATGAGAAAAAGTCCTTCAGTTCATTAAATGTCAAGCATTATGTTCAGTTTTGCTGGGTAGGTGATTCTTGGTTGTAATCCTAGCTTTTTTGCCCTCTGGAATATTATATTCCAAGCCCTCTGATCCTTTAATGTAGAAGTTGCTAAATCTTGTATTATCCTGACTCTGGCTCCATGATATTTGAATTTTTTTTTCTTTTTGGCTGCTTATAAAATTTTCTCCTTGACCTGTGAGCTCTAGAATTTTACTATAATATTCCTGGGAGTTTTCATTTTGGGATCTCTTCCAGGAGGTGAATGTAAAGCCAAGCACGAGCAGCTTCCAGAGGACTGCTGCTGTGAACAGCTTTCAAGGTTCTGATTACATAGTGTAGCAAACTCTCTCTTTATTCAATAACAAACCACAGCAAAACATTCACAGAAATCAAGGTACAGCATTCACAATGTTACAAATTATCACAGAAAATCAAAATACAGTATTCACCATGTTCAACTCAACAGTTTATCACTAAAATGGCCACATAGTTTTCACCAAAGTGGTCATGTAGTTTTCAGCAAAGTACAATCTTTTATTAACTCAATCATTTGATCATCCTTGTGGAGGCTTGCCTCCTTAAGGATCACAAAGTACAATATTCAAAGTTTTTCACCCATGGGGTGCAATTAAGTTACTTCAACAGTCACTACTCAGTACCCTTTTAAGGGGTAGTGGAAAATACAAAAGCCATCCACCCCTAGTTCACAAGTAAATTACAATTTAATCAGTAACTACTCAGTCAATTTCATCAGTCACTACTTAGTACCCATAGAGAGGTCTTTTCATCTTGACTTGGGGCAGGCTTTCAGTTCCCATGGTTCCTCTTCCATGACCCCAACTCCTGCCCAAATCTAACCAACTGCCACCTGAGTTCAAAGGCAGACAGCTCCCAGTTCCTTGTCCAGCTCTGCATGCAGTTCCTGCTCTACATTGGGGCTTGCAGTATCCAGTCCATCTCAGATCCTTCACAGTCTCTGTTTCTGGAAAGACAAGGCTTAACAAAGCCACAAAAACATTCATACCCATTAACAAAGTCACAACAACATTTGTACAAAGTACCGGCACCACAGTCATGCTTGCTTCCTTAGTCTTCTGTGGCTTTAGCTGGCCCTGGGAAATCCTCAGCAGCTCCAGCTGGCCCTCAGAAGTCTTCAGCAGCATAAGTTCCATTCTCAAAATCAAAATCACTTTATCCAGTCTCCATGTGGCTTTCTCCAAGAAATTCGGTCTCAGTTCTCAATTCTTATTCCTCTTCTCAGTTCTTCTCAATTCTTAGTTCAGTCTGCAGTCCAGCAGCAGCTGCCCTGCCTCCACCATGCTCACCCCAGGAAATTCTGTCTGTCCAGCTTGTGTTCTTCCTTATATATGGTATAACTTCTCCCTGTTCTACCCCTTCCTATTACATCAGCAACTTCCTCCCAACTACTTCTGTGTTAATTAAATAGCTTAAACAAAGTGTTAACTTGAAACAAGGTGCTAAGTACTTGCTTACTTGCCAATACCAATACCAAAGGGGCATGGAAGATCTTCAGATTCCATTAACATTACAGTGATCAGTAGATTCTTTCAATTTCTATTTTACCCTCTGAATTTAAGATATGAGAAGTTTTCCTTGATAATTTCTTGAAATATGATGCAAGGCTCTTTTTTTGATAATGGTATTCAGATAATCCAATAATTCTTAAATTATCTCTCTTGGATCTATTTTCCATGTCATTTTTTTCATTGATTCCCCTGATATCCTTGAGCTTTTGTTCTTCCAGATGAGTTTTGTTATTATTTTTTCTAGCTCTGTAAAATAATTTTTGATAGTTTGATTGCTACGGTACTGAACAAATAGATTAATTTAGGTAGAATTGTCCTTTTTATTGTTTTGACTCAACCTACTCATGAGCAATTAGTATGTTTCCAGTTGTTTAGATTTGACTTTATTTGTATGAGAAATGTTATATAGTTGTGTTTATACAATTCCAGCTTTGTCTTGGCAGGTAGACTCTCAAGTATTTTATGTTGTCTACAGTTATTTAAAGTGGAATTTGTCTATCTCTTGTTGCTGGACTTTGTTGGCAAAATATAGTAATGCTGATGATTTATGTGAGTTTATTTTGTATCCTGAGACTTTGCTAAAGTTGTTAATAATTTCAAGTAGTTTTTTAGTTGATTCTCTAGGATTTTCCAAGTATAACATCATATCATCTGCAAAGAGTGCTAGTTTTGTTTCCTCATTGCCTATTCTAATTCCTTTAATTTCTCTTATTGCTATAGGTAACATTTCTGGTACAATATTAAATAATAGAGGTGATAATGGGCATCCTTGTTTCACCACTGATTTTGTTGGGAAGGCTTCTCCTCATTACAGCTTAGCCTCATTATAGATAATGCTTGCTGAGGTTTTAGATAAATATTGCTTATCATTTTAAGGTAAACTCATTTATTCCTGTATTCCTTAGTGTTTTAATAGAAATGCATGCTATATTTTGTCAAAAAAAGCTTTTTCTGCATCTATTGAGATAATCATATGATTTCTGTTAGTTTTGTTATTGATATGGTTGATTATACTGATAGTTTCCCAGGTATTGCACCAGCCCTGCATTCCTGGTATAAATTCCACCTGGTCATAGTGTATGATCTTGTGATATATTATTGTAATCTCTTTGCTAGTATTTTATTTAAAATTTTTTTGCATCAGTATTCATTGGGGAAATGGTCAATTGTTTCTATGATTTGTTCTTCAACCTACTTTTTTTTTAGGATTAGACTATTTAATTTCCAATTAATTTTTACTCTTTCTTTCCATTGTCCATTATTGAATGTAATTTTTATTTCATTGTGATCTGAAAAGGATGCATTTACTTTTCTGCTTTTCTGCATTTTTATTTCCTAATACATGGTAAAGTTTTGTGTAGGAGTCATATGCTTCTGAGAAAAAGGTATATTCCTTTCTATTACCATTTAATTTTCTCCAGAGATCTATCATATCTAAATTTTCCAGAATTTTATTCATCCCCTTAACTTATTCCTTGTTTATTTTTGGTTAGATTTATCTAGTTCTGAAAGGGAAAAGTTGAGGTCCCTCGTTAGTATAGATTTATTATATATTTCTTGTGGTACCTCATTCAACTTCTCCTTCAGAAATTTAGATACTATACCATTTGGTGCATATTTGTTTAGCATTGATATGACTTCATTGTCTATGGTATCTTTGTACAAGATATAGTTTCCTTCTTTATCTTTTTTAATTACATCCATTTTTGCTTTTGCTTTGTCCAAGATCATTATTTCTACCTCTGCTTTCTTTGCTTGAACTGAAGCATAATAGATTCTGCTTCAACCTCTTACCTTTACCCTGTGTGTATCTCTCTGCTTCAGATGTGTTTCTTGTAAACAACATATTGTAGAATTCTGTTTTTTTAATCCATTCTGCTTTCTCTTTCCATTTTATGGTTGAATTCATCCCATTCACACTGTAAGGATAAAATGAGATTATATGTATGTATGCATAAAACACTTAGCACAGTGCCTGGCACAAAATAGGTGTTATGTAAATGTTTATTCCCTTCCCTCACCTTAATCAAAGGTGTTCACTATAGTCACATAGTAGTTCTAGTAAAGGGTTCAAGTTAAAGATATATTTCTCATGGATGCTTCTCTTTATGGAACACACTGCTATGATTGCATTAAGACCCAGAAAGTCTCACAATCTCCTAAACTAGATGTATAATAATTTAAAAAATATTGGTTTTAATATCTATGCAGGAAAACTAAGTGAATGAAGAAATCCTATTATCCAGACCATGATGTGAAGTACATGATGTATGTATATACACAAATATGATACATATTACACATAAACAATGAATTAGACCCAGAAGTGAATAGGAGATCAGGCTAATTTGCTTTGCATAAATCTTAAAGTTCTTTCAATGAAGATCCCAGACATCTTCTGGATATAAAGACCCATCTTTTTATGCTAATATACTTCTGTGGATATTGTCTGGTAGTGAGTTATGGGGCACTATAGTATAGTCTTTGGAGAATTTTTAAATGGAATTCCACTCAAAGTGAAATGAAGAGCCATATGGTGGGGATAAGCACACTGTAATACATTAAAAAGAACTACAGAGAAGTGATATAAAGTATTTCATCAAAGAAATGTATGGTAAAAAAAATCAGCTAGTCATATAACTGCATCTTTACAATGTCAAAATAATTTTAGGAGGGTATTCCATATGTTGGGTGGAACTCCTGTGTCATATCTTTAAGAAGATATAGACTAGAGTTGTACAGTTCTGAGCAGGCATGCCTGGGCTGCATCATCAGAGGAAATATTTCACATTATTCAAATAATTTATGCATTGGGATATTGGAAAACTTTTGGGTGGCTCCACTGCTATATATACTCTTACATTGTAGACACTTTCTAATGCTTACAGCTACTTAAAAAGATGATGTTTTGAGCACGGGATATGAATTTCTGGGCCATGCATGGCTTAAAATAAAGGAACAACACACCTCTAGCTGAGGATGGAGTGACCTAAGAAGGGTGATTAAGAGTGTATTTGTTTTGTATCTTGCAAATTTAATGAAAATAGTTTCATACTGAAAAAGGGAGGGCAATCTAGTATATACACACATACATACATACAAATACACATGTGTGTGGTATATACATATATAACCACCCAGGACAAGGGGTAGACTGGCTACAAAATCCTCTGAGATTATATGTGTCTGTTACTATGTAAGATATACACACACACATACACACATATATGATGTGTGTATACTACATATTATATGTGATATAATATATACTACATATTATATACTATGCTATATATTATAGGTATGTGTGATATCCATTATATATGTATACATATACATATATACTATACATGTATGTGGGGGGAGAGAGAGAAACCAGAGATCTTTGGGAAGAAAGGAAAATAAGGGGAGATCAGCCCTCCAAGGAGCACATAGAGGTTTTCACTCACAGATATAGATCACATGAGACTTTTTTTTTAAAGCAGAGTTAAGAAACTTGCTCAAGGTTACACGGCCAGTTATTTCTGGGTGTGGTGCTAAGTATCTGAGCCTGGATTTGATCCCCAGGTCATCCCGACACTGGGACCGGTGCTCTTACTCTCTGAGCCACCTGGCCACCCCTCACATGAGACTCTTAAGGAGAATGAAAGGAAAGGTGATATCCATCTCGTGTCAGCAGTAACAGATTGGAGCAGGAACTGATATGGCCATCTCCAGTTCCCTTCTGTAAAACCATAGGAGCAGGAGAAAGGAGGGAAGCAAGCCCTCAGAGAGGGGACAATGGTGGGCCTTGCCATATCCAAGCCTGACTAACATTTATGTTTTTCTTAAATTTGTTCTGTTAAAGAATACATCAGCCAGGTTTTATACTATAATCAATACTTATAGTCTACCCCTTTCTTATGTTGCTGGATGTCCCTTTGTTCATGATATGAGGACTCAGTGGGAGCCCCACAGGAAAGAATGATCTGTCCTAGAACAGGACTGGGAACCCAGCCCCCAGACTACTAATAGGAAGTCATGTTCTCTAACTTGGGGCATAAGCACGAGCCATTGAAGTGCAGAATCGCTATGAATTTGGGAATAAATCTTCCTCATGTTTACACATCACACACACACACTTACACATATATAAGTATAGATGATATAACTAATCATTTCCCAAATCAGCTTTTCTTTTCTAAATGCCTTGCTTTGGTGGCCAGGAATAATGAATACACCAGCTGTGTCTCTAAAATCTTTAGTTTTTTATCAAAATTTTGTAATCTTTCGCAATGCCTTTTAGATTCCTTCTGGCCATATCATTTATACCCATGTGAGTAGCCAGAAGTAGGTGTTAGTTATCCAGTTTGACAAGTCTTGGAAGGTTCTCTATCACATCCTGGATATAAGCCCTGGAAAGACAGTGACTTCTCTGTTGTTATCAAGTTGACTGTTAGCTTTTGGAATACTAAGCAGAGTCATCAACCGCCTACCACTATTCTTTTCTTCTTCCTTTTATACATTCTGGATGATCCTTCATCTGGCAGCACCTGTGGACCCATTTTATCATTCCTTTAATTTATCATTCCTTAGAGGGCTATAGCACATGCTCGCTTCCTTCTCAGAGCTTCTCTTCAGAAAGAACCTCAAATTTGTCTCTTAGCCCCAGGGGTCTAATCCTTCCCTTCCTCCTCTTTGTGGCATTTCCATACCCTTTAATTTCCTGACATTGGCCAGGATTCCCTGTTGCCTCTTCAGATCCTTTTTCTTCTTGGTTTTCACACAGAAGTCTTCTAGTTTTATTTGTATTGTAAAAGCCTTCTTCATTGTCCCTGCTAACCTGGAAAAGCATTCCTGGAACAATTTGAACTAGTTCGCGGATATTTGTTTTGTCCTCAGAGTCTTGGCTCTTAACTCTTTTGCTCTCTTCTCTTTTCCCATTTCCTATTTTTATTCAATTGTTCATAGAGGACATTTTTTTAAATGTAAAATAAACAATGAGCTGTCTTACAATGATTAATTTTAAAAAGAGACACCATCAGTTCTTTTGTGTGTATTCTTCAAAAAAAAGTTGTATTTCATCAAAGAAGGGTAAAATATTGATTCTGGATCAATAAGAAGCCAAACTTTAGACCATAAAATGAATTTTGATCAATATCTGCTTGCTCTCTAAAATGGCCAATCAGATGTCATTGTATACCACCAATCCCACCAAAAAAGCAGATGGTTTTGTTGTATGTGCTTGTCTGTCAGAGACAGCTTGACATGGTGGGAAGAACTCAAAATCTGGAGTGTGAGATCATAGTTTTATTGCTTAGTACCTGTGTACTCTTGGAAAAGTGTAATGGGAATGTAAATTTGTTGTTGCCATCTTTCTAGAATTGTATTGTGTAAGATCTTCCCTGCCCCTAGGTTAAGTGCCCCTGGAGCCTGTGGTGGGAGGCTTGTTTTTCAGGAGATACTTTGTGATTGGGCAGTGGGTCAAGAGGGTTGTTACATTCTCTGAGCCAGGAGAAGGCTATATAATCCCTGATGTGAGGAGTTGTTTTAGGGCTCACTTTGAGAAGTGTTGTGTGATTTGACCAGATGAGGTTCTGGGCAGCTGTTGAGAGCCCCCTGGCTTTGCCAAATCCAGATGTTGATGCTACCCTCTCTGGTAAATGACTAGGTATGGATGTAATGGTTGGAAAGTTGAAGGTCTGTCTGCTTGAAATGTTTCTCTGTCTTGTAACTTCTGCTTGTAAAATCTGTATACTCTGAAGTTCGGGGTGCTGACCTTTTCCCCTGAACTAGACAAATGATATGTTTGATTGATTAAAGCAGGATTATTAACCCATTTTGAGTTGCTTTCCTTTAGCAAAGCAGATCTAAGAATCTGTGTTGGCAGCCACCCTGGGGATGCTAGGGTGCTTGCTGCTACAAAAAAATCACTTCTGCTCCCTTGTTCTCAGTTTTTTCATCTGAAAAATCAGATTAGGATGATCTCTAAGATTACTTTGGTTTAGGATTCTATTAAATATATTTCACAACTATTCCACATAATTTTCCAATTGTCACATCTTATTATTCATTTTTCTTTGTAGATCTCCTTTTGTAGAATACAATTTGAGAAATACTGAATTATTTGATCGTAAGCTCCTCAAATCTAGAATACTTGATAACTTTTTAAAAATGTTCAGTGGCTAGCACTTCTCACCTCCACCTCAGAGAATTTTTTCTTCCAAGACACTGCATAAGCCCTACCTTCTCCCTTATCTCCACAACTGCTAATGCCCTCTTTTTCAAATTATGCTATATTTAAGTACCTTGTATTTATTTATATTTATTCTGCATATACTTGCATGTCCTTTTTGCCCTCTGGTTCTAGGACCTCAGAGCAGTTTTCCTTGATGTGTGTTGGAATGTAAGCTCTTTGAGAGTAGGAATTGTTTTGTGTATTTTCCCTCCAGCTCCTAGCAAAGTTCCAGACACACAGCAAATACTTATTGATTGATTGGCAAATATTTATTGGCTCATAGGAATTAGAGCTCAGAGACTATCCAGATCATTTACTTCAGTCCCTTCATTTTGCAGATGTGAACCAGGTCGCGAAGACAAGTAAAAGCAGAGTTAGAATTTGAGTTTATCTAGTGCTCTTTTCACAGGCTTACTTTGTTGTTGTTTACATTCAAAGAGGACATCATGATGTCAGGCTCAAGGTACAACGTGTTCAGTTGTGGCTGATGAGTCCAGTACAAACTCGGAAGACTCCACTACAGGTCAGGCATAAACAGTCTGGACAAATGGGATGGAGATGTCTCTGAATTTGTGCAGCTCATGTATCCTTTGTGCTACTGAAATTCTGCTTTGCTTATGGAGTACAGCACCTTCTTTGATTCAGGAATGCCATGCTAGGCAGATTTGTGCCAGCGTCTTTCATGTCTTCCAATCAATACTAAAGTTCACCAGAGAGATCTTGAGAGTGTCTTGATGCTGCTTCTTCTGATTTCCTTGGGAGCACTTGCCTTAATTAGCCCAAGGCAAGTATTCACACAAGGTCAAAAGAAGGGGTACAAGAACAGCAACCTGTATAGATTAGTTGAATGAATGAATGAGCCACAGTGGTAGATGCTACATTTTTTTTTGCATGTTATATGCAAAACAAACTAAATAGTACATTCTTTTCCTTTGGAATTTATTATCTCCTTTATATCATCATAGAACAAAGAATTTTAGCTGGAAGGGACCATCATACTTTACAGATGGGGAAACTGAGACCCAGAGGAGTTAAGTAATCTGTCCAAGGTTAAACAGTAAGAACTTGACTTCAAACCCAGGTCTCCTGATTCCAAATTCATCATTCTTCTCACTGTTCTACTCTGCCAAATAACTTGGACATCCCAGAGTATATATTTACCAGGACTTAGTGTCATTGAAAGAACACTAATAAGTTAGCTTTCACATTATAAACATTCATGCTTTGTGTCTACAAAACTGAAAATAGGCACTCAGCTGCTGAACTAAGCACATTTCTCCCATTCTTCTTTCCTTGTTATGGCTCATGTAGAAATGTAGAATATCAATACATCTGACTTCAAAGTCAAGCCCTAAAATTAACAACAACAATAACAAAAAAAAATTACAGTACCAAATTGGTAGTTAGAGCCTTCAGATAAATGTCTGCTACTAAATTTATTAAAAAAAAAAATAATTCCCCATGTGAAGAAGCACTAGCTCATCACGGAAGCCTGAATGGAAGTTTTGTGCAATTTTTTCCTCTATATCCCTTGGTTTTTGTCCACAATGTGTGTAGAATAGACTTTGGATCGGTGAACTAAGACATTTATTGTTTTATAGTAGCTTGTAATGGATGCCAGCTTAAATCATTGCGTCCTTCAAATAGTACAGCCTCTGGCCAAAAAACTCTTTTTACATACACAACCCCCCCCCTCCATTTTTGGCAAAAGTAAATCAACACCCATTGCTGCTTTCAGGACACAGAACTCATGTGTTTAAAAAAATTTGCTATTAGCTATAATCAGACTCTGATCTTTTTGAAAGTTCAGTATTAGTTCTTATGGTATGATTACTTCCATCCTCATTTAAAACAATGAGTGACACAACTTTAGATTTATTTTATCCTGTTTTCTGTGAGGAAATGATCTCTCTGTTTAATCTTTTGAGTCTCCCATTGATTTCTAGACTACTTTCTGGCTTAATAAGACATGAACTTAGGATGTTGATATTTTATCTTTCTGGAACACAAAATGGGTGCTTTTAAAATCTTTGTGGGCATTAACTTTTCTTTTTTTTTTAAATGCTTTATTAACTTCTGATTTACATAGTTCGTTTCCGCCAGATTTTGAGTTACAAATTTTCTCCCCGTTTTCCCCCCACCCATTCCCCAAAAACAGCAGTCCCACAGGATATCCCCACCTCTGATCTGCTCTCTCCCATATTTTCTCCCATACCCGTTTCAACTTTTCCTTTAGTATAAATTAGTCATTTTGCTCATAAGGAAACTAAGACCCAGTAAAATTAAGTGACTTGGTTAAGTGCAAAGCCATTGCTAGAAACTAGGTCTTCTGATTTCCATAGTCTATTGCCCTTTCCACTAAACCACATTATAGATCATAGATTCATAATTTTTGAATCAGAAGGATCTAAGAGGACATCAGGCCCAAACCTTTAATTTTACAGAAGAAACTGAGGCACAGATATGTTATGTTATTTGCCCAGGGTCATATGACTAGTATGTTTCTGAGATAGGATTTGAACTCCTGTCTTTCTGATTCCACATCTAATGCTGTAATCCAATTTGCCTCTTTCCCCTGCAGTTAAATATACAGGTAAAAATTTCAATTTAATTATTCTGTTAAATTATTCTGAACCTAACAAACAGCAGATAAAATGAGCTTTTTTTTAATACATTATGGAAAAGAAGGAAGGACTTATTCATGAAACTGCTAATCTGTTATGCACAGCTTGCTTTTCTTTATAGCTATATGATAAATTCATTATGTAACTTTCAAAGCTGTCCTGCTTATTGGTGATTCCTTCTGGCTTTCTTTCTATTTTCTTCTTGTTTTGTTCTTTAGAATCTTATTCTCTTAACTACCTCCTTTCCCCTTATGCCCCTATTACAAACACCAGTTTTAAAAGGGTAAAACAAAGAGTAAATTTTTTAAAATTTACAAAAACAGAAACGAGGGTACTGTCTACACAGGTATAACCCATTTTACTTATTGCCTAAAGTAACATAAGTACTCATGTAGCTTTAGAATACACTGTTTTCTATACTGATTTTATAAACATTCCTTTTCTTTTACTATTGTGAATATAGTCATGGGCTCACAACTATTTCCTCAAACAAAAATATGACTTTCCTTGATTAAAAGAGGATCAAAGGGTGGAGATGTTTGTCCAAGCTTTCAGCCCAACCTCATATTTCCAATAGTAGAGCAAGTGAAAAAATAAAAAGTCCCACTGGACTCTGAGAGCGCTATTCTGGTGGTCTACCAGATGACCTCCTGAACCATCTCCAGTATTTAGGAGAGTCGACTATTCAGGTAAGAATAAGCAGATGTGAGTCTAGGGGAGTAGCCAAAGGGTAGGGCAAAGGCATTTTTAAGGGTTTTTTTTCTCCCGTCAATAAATATCTGGAGGAAAAAAAATAATCCAGTTTCCAGGGAGTTTACTTAAAGAACATTTGTCTATTTCTGTTCTGTTATTATGAAGACATTGAGCCAGATTCCCTCAGTGCATATGGGAATGCCTGGGAGTAAATTAGGCACTTTGGGAAACCATGTTAACTCTTTCAAGGCCCTAAAACATACTTTAACTCAGCTAGTTGTCACAAGACTAACAGCCTTTTTTCCTGCCAGCCTCTGGTTGACTGCAGGGCTACATGTCTAGAATAACTGGAGGATTGGATTCAAAGGTGTGTAACTAGAGAAGTGGCAATATTAGGTATTTGGAATATAAACAGGGCCATTGGCATTCTTGAGTGTCTGAATGAGGTAGTTCTAATCAGATAAATGGCTCATTTCAAAAGTAAACTTGGGGCATGTTTGCATTATCTGGAAAAGACAGCCAGTTCTACTTTAGAACATTCAGATCATTCTTCAAATGCTAACCTTAAAAGACACACACACACACACACACACACACACACACACACACCCCTTTTCATTGAAATGTGCAGCTCTTTCCATACCATCTACATTTTTTATACCTTGCAATTAATATCTAGCATTTCTACAGTACTTTAAGGTTTGCAGAGTGCTTTACAAATATCATCTCACTTTACCTTCACAACAATTTTGGCAAGTAGGCACTATTATTATTCCCATTTTACAGATGGAGAAACTGAATGAAAACAGACTAGCCCGGGTTCACACAGCTACTAAGTGTCTGAGTCTATATTTGATTTCAGATTTGACTCACTCCAGGCACTATGTTACTTCTCCCCATACATCTGGAATGATGGATTCCTTTTATCATGATCTAGTGGGAAGGTCCTGCACATACTTTTTCAGGTTCGATTTTGTGACTTAACTTTATTGTATATTCTCCACTTAAAATTCTGTTCTACTGTTGTCTTCCTATTGCTGCTTTTAAGATCTTATTCTGGAGAAGGGCTCCAAGCAACTCTTATTCTTGTGCTGTTATCAGACTTCCAGATAACCAAGTGACTGAAAATAAGCTTTTATAGTAAAGCACTGTGGTGCTGGAAAAAAAATGCCCACAACTTTATTTGGAAATAGGGGAATTTGTAGAATGCTACTGCAAAGGGCACACCACTCAAATGACTTCGTTTGGAAGACTCTTACTTTGTAAGCAAAGTATTTTCTGAAGGAGTACAGCACGAATAGCCAAACATTTCAGCTCAAAATAGAATGGTTATTTTGTTACTTTGCAGAAGCTAGCCCCACTTCATGATGGATATGTTATTCTAAGACCTTTTCATTCAAAAGCAGAATATAATGGAAATGAGAGGTGGCAAAAAGTTATTATATGAGAGTATCTCTTACTTAGAGAGAAGAGTCAGGGTTGGATTTTAATCTAGTTAAAGGATGAAATTTTAGTTGTGAGAAAAATTAGGAAGAGTCTTGGAGGCCTTAGAGGCCTACTTGGAAAGGACATGATTATTTTTTAGGACCTTTATCCCTCCCCCCCCGCAACTTGAACTTCATCCTTCATACAGTGCATGTTCTTGTGGATTTTTCCCATATTTGTAAAAATATGCTTCCCTAGAACTCTGTGTAACAGTTTTTAGGGAGACAGGGGTTCATAGTCCATAACACATAAAAATGGAAAGCACATAAATTGTCTGTGTGAATGACCTTTTTTTTTTTTTTTTTACAGCAAGCATTATGGTCTTAGCATACACATCATTTGATTTGTTGAGTTGCTATACAGGCATACCTTGGAGATATTGTGAGATTGGTTCCAGATCACTGCAATAAAGTTAATATCACAATAAAGCAAGCCTCATAATTTTTTTGATTTTCCAGTATTTATAAAAGTTATGTTTACGCTATACTACAGTCTATTAAGTATGGAATAGTATTTTGTCTAAAAACACTATTGCATACCTTAATTAAAATATTTTGTTGCTAAAAAATGCTAACCATCACCTGAGCCTTCAGCAAGTCATAATCTTTTTGTTGGTAACAGGTCTTGCCTCGACAATGATGGCTGCTGACTGATCACACTGGTGGTTACTGAAGGTTCGGGTGGCTATGGCAATTTCTTAAAATAAGAAAGTTTGCTGCATAGATTGACTCTTCACTTGAACACTTAGAAGCCATTGTACGGTTATTAATTGGCCTATTTTCAATATTCTTGTGTCTCAAGGAATGGGGGCGCTGGAGGACAATAGAGACAGGGAAAGGCAGATTGGTGGAGCAGTTAGAACTCACACAATATTTATTGATTGTGTCATCTTACATGGTGTAGTTTGTGAAGCCCCAAAACAATTACAATACTAATATCAAAGATCACATATCACCACAACAGATATAATAATAATGAAAAAAAGTTTGAAATAGTTTGAGGATTATTAAAATGTGACACAGAGACATAACGTAAGCATATGCTGTTGGAAAAATGGCATTGATTGACTTGTTCGATGCAGGGTTGCCGCCAACCTTCATAAAAATGCAGTATCTGCAAAGTGCAATAAAGTGAAATGCAATTTAAAAAGTCATGCCTCTGTTATGCCTGCTAAGGAAATAGGACCTTTCTTACCAACTTGACTGACTGGGAGAAATTGACTTACCAAGTTGACAGGGGAAAAGTTGACTTTCCAAGTTGACTGGGAAGTCTACTAAAATCCTCAATTTTTTTCTGTAGTGAGACAGAGATTGCCACATCTCCTAATGGTGAGACCTGTCTATACAGAAGTGGAGCTTTTGGTCTATACTGGTGGAAGCAGTCTTCTATGGTGAACCAATGGTGATGGTGGCAGGGAGGAGGACTCCTTTTAATACTTGTCACTTAAGAAGACAGGATTGGATTTTGCCTTCCTCTGCCCTATTACATTGAATTTTGAGAGTTTGGGAATCTTCTAATACTCCTTGGTCTTTAAAATCCATGGTCCTTAAAAAGAAATATTTATAATCTTATCAATGGGGCAACTAGGGAAATAAGAATGTATCTCCTATTTCCTGGAAGGGAGAGAGAACTAGACTGGGTCCTTTCATCTGTTAGTATGTTCTCTGGCTCCATGATTTTATAGTAACCATAACCCTCTATGGGGAAAAGGAATCGGATTGAAAATATTTTACTGTTTCTATTAAATTGTGCATACCCTTTAACCCAGTGATACTGCTACTAAGTCTATACCTCAAGAAAGAAGAAAAGGGTCCATATGTATAAAAATGTTTATAGTAGCTCTTTTTGTGGTAGCAAAGAATTGTAGTTAAGGGGATGCCCATCAATTAAGGAATGGCTGAACAAGTTATTCATGTATATGAATGTGATGAAATACTATTGTGCTCTATTAAAAAGGATGGAAATGGTTTAAAAAAAAACTTAGGGAGACTTGTATGAACTGATGTAAGTTAAAATGAGCAGAACCAGGAGAACAATTTATATAATAATAACAATATTGTAAAGGTAATTAAAAGACTTAAGGAAATCCCATTAACAGTATGACCAGCCAGGGGGCGGAGTCAAGATGGCAGAGTAGAAACAGGACCTGCTTGTGGCTCCAGCTTCCGTGTTCCCCAATCCATGTAAAAGGGGATTCTGAACAAACTTTGGAGCTACAGAACCCACAAAATAACACAGAGAAACTAACCTCCCACTGAGGACAGCACAGTGCTCTGGGAGCTGAGCACAGGCCCTCTTGAGCCGGAGGTTTTAGCCCCAAGGCAGGCCTGACCAGCCACCAGCTGGAAGGACTCTAGATCACCAGCAGCTGTGGCTGTTTCCAGATTTATCAACACATAGATGAGAAGGAAAAAGTGAGAGGTCAGTGCAGCGTGGACTTTGGGACAAGTAGTTGGGAGTGCATCAGCTTCTGCCCCAGGGGTGAAAAGCCGCTGTCCTGCAGCTGCCCTCATATGGCAGCTTCAGCTCCTGGCCTGCAGACTGTAACGGGGACCAAGAAACCAGTCTGAGGGGTAATTGCTTTTGCTTTAACCTGCTTGGATCTGGTTTGCAGTCTAGGGTGGAGGTCCTGGGGTATAAGACCAGCTTTCCAGAGCGTGTGGAGGCTTCACAGAGGGCACCCAACTAAGACCTCTGGCAGCTGAGAAAACCCCAGCGTTTGGGATGGAAACTCCCCTATCTGGTGGCAGAGTCCTACTGTGGCAAAAAGCCCAAGGGTCAAGTGACTGAGAGGCGACATGACCAGGCAAAGGAAAAAACGTAGACAGAAGATTCCAACATTACACTCCTATTTTGGGGACAAAAAAGATCAAAGCATAGAACAGGAGGAAGACAGTGAAGTCAGAACTCCTGCACCAAAAGCTTCAAAGGAAAATATGAGCTGGTTACAGGCCATAGAGGACCTTAAGAAGCAGATAAGAGAAGTGGAGGAAAAATTGGGAAGAGAAATCATAACCATGCAAGAAAATTATGAAGTGAGAGTCAACAGCCTGACTGAGGAAAATCATACCTTAAAAAACAGACTAACTCAAATGACAAAAGAGGCTCAAAAAGGCAATGAGGAGAGGAATGCCTTAAAAAGCCAAATTTGCCAGATGGAAAAAGAATCTCAAAAGCTCACTGAGGAGAATCATTCCCTCAGATTTAGAATGGACCAAAAGGAAGCTAGTGCCATTAAGAGAAATCAAGATGCTGTTAAACAGATCCAAACAAATGAAAGAATAGAAGGCAATGTGAAATATCTCATGGGAAAAACCACTGACCTGGAAAATAGATTCAGGAGAGATAATTTAAAAATTACTGGACTACCTGAAAGCCATGGTAAAATAAAGAACCTATAAATCATCCTCCAAGAAATTCTCAAGGAAAATTGCCCTGATATTTTAAAAGCAGAAGGCAAAATAGAGGTTGAAATAATCCTCCGATCACCTTCTGAAAAAGGATCCCAAAAAGAGAACTCCTAGGAATATTATAGCCAGGCTCTGGAATTCCCAGATCAAGGAGAGAATATTAGAAGCAGCCAGGAAGAAACAATTTGAATATTGTGGAAACACAATCAGGATAACACAGGATCTGGCAGCTTCTACACTGAGGGATCGAAGGGCCTGGAATATGATATTCCGGAGGGCAAAGGAGCTGGGATTAAAACCAAGAATCACCTATCCAGCAAAACTGAGTATCATGTTTCAGGGGAAAATATGGTCATTCAGTGGAATAGAGGACTTTTAAGCATTCTTGATGAAAAAACCATAGTTGAATAGAAAATTTTACATTCAGATACAAGAAGCAAGAGAAGCTTGAGAAGGTAAACAGGGAAAAGAAATCAGAAACCACTTCTCAAAGTTGAACTTTTAACATTCCTACATGGAAAAATGATAATTGTAACTGATGAAACTTTTCTCAGTATGAAAATAGTTGAAGGGAATAGAAATATATGTATATATGGTTATATCGGAGGGTATACAGGCATATGAATACATATGTGAATTTGTGTATATATGTTGTTACAGGTATACATAGATAGAGGGCACAGGTCCAATTTAATACGAAGGGATGATACTTAAAAAGTGAAATTAAGAGGTGAGAGAGAAATATAATGAGAGGAGATGGAGAGAGACAGAATGGGGTAAACTATCTCATTTAGAAGAGGCAAGGGAAAATGGTTTCAATGGAGGGGAAGAATAGGAAGTAAAAGGGAATGGGTCAGATTTATTCTCATTGAATTTGGCTCAGGGAGCGAATGAAATACACACTAAATAGGATATCTCACCCTACAGGAGAGTAGGGGGAAGGGGATGAGAGGGGGGATGATGGAAGGGAGGGCAGGCTGGGGGGGAGGGAAGTTGGAAGTACCCACTTTTGAAAAGGGATGGGATCAAAGTAGAGAATAGAACAAGTGGGAGGTGGGATAGGAGAGAGAGAAATATAGTCAATCTTTTACAATGCATCTACTATGTTAATGTTTTGCATTAGCTACACATGTACAACCTATACTGAACTGCTTATCTTCCCAGTAAGGGTGGGTAACAAGGAAGGAAGGGAATGAATCTGGAATTCAAAGTTTTAAAATCAAATGTTTAAAATTTAATATATATATATATGTATACATATATATACACACACACACACACACACACACACTATTATTAATACTATTTTACATGTAATTGGGAAATAAGATATACAGGCACTGAGGCATAGAGATCCACCATGCCTTACTGGAAAAGTTGAAGGGGTATGGGAGAAGATATGGGAGAGAGCAGATTGGAGGAGGGGATATCCTGTGGGATTGCTATTTTGGGGTGGTGGGTAGGGGAAAAATGGGGAGAAAATTTGTAACTCAAAATCTGGCAGAAATGAATGATGTAAATCAGAAGTTAATAAAGCATTTGAAAAAAAAACCCAGTATGACCAACTATGATTTTAAAGGACTCCCTGAAATATACTATATATGTCCAGATAAGAGTACTGATTGAAGTGTCCTTCACTCTTTTCCTCTCCTTTCCCCTTTCCTTTCCTTTCTGTCTCTTTTTTGCACATGTCTTATGTGGGAATTTGTTTTGCAAGACTACACAAGACTACACTAATATTTATAATGGGTTTTGCTTTTCTTACCTTTTCAATAAGTTAGAGAGGGGGAGGAGGGAGGGAGAAATTTAGAACTTAAAATAGAACTGAATTTATGAAAAAATATTTTAGCTCTTGCTCACCCTTTGATTTAAAAATGAGTACACAGAACTAGTGTCATAGTTAGTGATATGTTGCATGGGTTTCTTTGAATCTTAATAATCAATAAATTCTCTTCCAGTTCCAGTATCCTCTGTGTTCATGCCCTTTTCTGTTCTCTAGTTACTAAAAGTGAGTTTTAGAAAGCTGTGATTTCCTGAAGTAGTCATCCATTAAAACTCTTAGGCTTCCATTTTGTCTATCAACTCTAATCTAAGTCCGCATAATTTCCTCCTTGAAGAATTCAAAAGGTATCACTAAGGTGATTTTGCTTTTGGTACATCTTTTTATTTGGTGATGATAACATCTTATGGTCACACATCCCACAGGCATTTTAAACACAATTCAGAAAACTGGAGAATGTAGTTGCTTCCCAAGTTCTCAAATGCACAATTTAATTTAATCTGAAAATTTAAGAGAATTTAATCTGAAAAAAGGCCAGATGACAGAAGAGTAACATGTAGAGACAGTGTGGCTTAGTTCAAGGAGCATAGATTTGGAGTTTGAGGACATGTGTTCAAATTCCCAGCTTTGCCATTTGTCACTTTTGTGATTAAATGTATCTTCTTTGAGCTTCAGTTTTTTTCATCTGGAAAAGGAGGGGTTAAGGACAGTTACTACTGGCTTTAAATCTATGAGACTATGCATTTCATTCTGAAAGATTTCCTCCATTTTATTTATTTTAAATAGACATGTCCTGACAGTCATCTTGCAAAGAGTCCAAATCACTGTTCCAAAATGGATGTATACGTTCAGAAACAAAATTCTCCCCCGAACATAAAAGGGAATTTGTCCTCTGTAGCTCTGCTCCTGACTTCCACCAGACTTTAAAATCGTGCCTCCTTCTATAGGGGCTGAACCTGGAACTTCCTGCAGGGCCTGGGACCTGGGGTTTCTCATCCAGGAGCGACATCCCTCTGCCCATCCACATACCACAGCCCATCCCTCTGCAAGGCCTACCCCTTGTTCTCATTGGTGATTGCTTGCTGGAGCCTCTATTTTGTGGAGGGACTCGAACTGAAGGGTATCTTTTCATCCCCTCGCTATCTATTTGACTTCTTTGGACTTCAAAACTGTATTCTTCCCCTACCCCATCCTTTTCAAGCTCCCTTTTGTGAATTAACTCCTGTCAGAATGTCGCTCTTTTGAATGCAGTTACCGGGTTGTTTTTTTTTTTGCTTATATATGGATAAATCCTTTCTCCCATTCTCCCTCCTTCCTCCTCCCCTCTTTCCTTTCCCTTCCTTCCTTCTTCGTTCCTTCCTTCCTCCTTCCTTCCTTCCTTCCTTCTTCGTTCCTTCCTTCCTTCTTCCTTCCTTCCTTCCTTCCTTCCTTCCTTCCTTCTTTCCTTCCTTCCTTCCTTCCTTCCTTCCTTCCTTCCTTCCTTCCTTCCTTCCTTCCTTCCTTCCTTCCTCCCTTCCTCCCTTCCTCCCTTCCTCCCTCCCTTCCTCCCTCCCTCCCTTCCTTCGTATGTATTTTGCATGTATGTATGTACTAGTTGAGGGCCATTTGTGGTATAGTGGATAGAATGATGAACTTGGGCTAAAGATCTGAATTCAAGGTTTACCTTTGACAGTTATGCCCATTGAATCAGTTAAACTCTTTGAGCCTTAGGTAAGTCTAATACTGTGGTAAGTCTAATACTGTGTTATACATGGATCTTAATCAGAGTCAGTCTCTCTCTCTCCCTCTTGCTCTCCCTCTCTTTCTCTGTCTCTATTTCTATCTCTATCTATTTTCTCACAATGCATATACACACAAACTAATCCATAAATCCTGTAACTAAAACTAAGGCAAAAATTGCTCCTGTCTTTTATATCTACCCTTCGGGGACTTTTTAAAATTGCGGTTTCCTTTTTAAGGTTCTCCTAGATGTTCAGATTTCACCCTTATACAACTTTGAGCAGATAGGATGTGAGCACAGTGTGATTTGTGAACATGGTGTGATTTGCCTTGGGTCCCTTATCACCTAGGATTGGCTCTGGGATCTTACAGTCCTAGAGTTAGCGTTAATCATGATGTTTATGTCCTCACAGAGATTTGTCCAGCAAAATGCAGAGCTTTATGTAACATTTTATAATGGTGAAATAATGTAAGATTTGTGACATTTGGGTCTTTTCTGCAAAGATAGATATTTTCTGACATTTCTGTAGAAGATAATATGCTAGGGCTCTGTCTACAGTAAGAGAGGACATTCTGTTACAAATTTTTACATGGTGGAAAATAACACAAAGGAGGAAAGAGGAAACATGTTAATACACTTTGTTGATATAGCAGGGAGAAAAGGGTGCTTTTAGGAGTGGAGGCAGAAGAGACATCAGATGGTGCCTTGGACAGTGGGTGGGAGCTGACCTTGAGATCCTCCCTGAAGCAAGAGGGCTGTGGGGAAACAGCTGAAATGAGTATCAACTGATTGTATTGGCACCGCTTCCAGGATATTTAGGGGAGCCAGATAAGGAAAAGACTGACAATAGGTTTCTTTTTTTTTCTTTTAGAAGTTTTTTATACCTTATAACTTAAAAAGGCTTTATTTATTTATTTTTATATGCATTTACCTATTCCTTTCACTTACCTGCCCTATTAATGCAACAAAATAAAACAAAAACCCTTATCATAAGTTTTGTATAATCCAGTAAGACAAATTTCCACATTGGCCATGCCTGAAATTATATCTTTCTGCCTGCATTTTTAAGTTCATCACTTCTCTGTCAGGAGGTGGAGAGTAGTGTTTCATTTTTAATCCTCTGGATTGGTAGTTTATCATTGCATTGATATCTTATGTTTTTGTATCATATTACCTTGAAATAAATATAAAAGTGTGAAAAAAAAAACTTAGGCAAAACCAAGTGACACATTGACCAAACCTGACAGCATTTATATTTCTTTACCTCTTCAATGAGGTACATCTTTCACTACTTTCTACTTCTTTCAATGAAAGAAGGAAGTACACTTTCTCTACTCTGCAGTTCTCTGCCCTCCATTTTCCACCTTGCAACTTCAGCTCTTGACCGAGGGCTTGTGGCTCAGTGCTTTTTAGTGGCCAGAGCTTATTATATTTGGGGGCCCCAGACTTACCATGATGCACCGTGGTCATCTTTTTGCCATGCCATTACATGAATGACCCATCCTCCCAACTCTTCATTTGCTATCTTGCTACATTGTCAATGCTATACCCATAGCAGCCGCTATGAATATGCATGCATATTTCCAGGGTAAATTTTCAAAATATTAATAACTCTCTTCCTCAAAGGCAAAACCAAAATATTTATTCAGATACCAGAAAACCAATCCCACCATGGCAACAAAGAAGTTTATACCCATCACCCATCCAGGGAGCACCACCATCCCCAAGCCTTCCCTCTGTTAGGCCTCCCCACAAACAAGCTCCCTTAGGCAACATTCCTCCCCCTCTCACTCACACTAGCTGCTCTGCCTCCCTCTCTCCCAGCTCTGCCTCACTTTCTCTTCCTGCTCCACCCTTCAGTGGGCTTCTCTTACCATGGGCTCCATGTGACTCAAACTGTGGGCTGGGCCAGAGCTCAGAGCAGATCACATAGGACTATTAAGGGACAGGGAAGATCTTCCTATTTCATTAACATTACACTTATTCTGAGAAGAGTAATCAAATCGCCACTATTATTCCTGGAAAGGATATACCAGCTCATTGTTCTATGACTCCACTCTCCAACCCTCTTATTTTCTGGACCAAAACACTCTTCTTGTCACCAGTCTCCTATATATGTCGTCTTCCACTTTTGCAATGTAAGCTCTTGAAATTAGGAATTATTGCTTCTTTTATTTTCTCCTTAATGCTTAGCATAATTTCAGGCATGTAGTAAGTGCTTAATAGATTCTTTTCATTCATTCATTCATAGTCATTTCTTCTCCATGGCCAAGTTTGGTTATTGTTAATTACTTTATTCAGTTTTTTTTAATCTTTTCATTTGCATTATTTTCATCACTGTACACATTATTTTCCCATTTCTGTTTACTTCAGGGTGAATCAGTTCATAAAAGTCTTCCCAGATTTCTCTGAAGTCTTTATATTCACCAATCTTAAGGTATAATAATATCCCATTACATTCAAATACCTTTATCTATTCCTTAATCGATGGACACCCATTTTGATTCCAATTTTTTGCTATCACAAAAAGTAATGCTATGAATATTTTGTTATAGAATTGACATTTCTTTACTTTTTTAACCTCTTTACAGTATATATCTAATAGTAGGAACTCTGGGTCAAAGGGCATTGATATTTTAATTATTAAAACAAAACATAATTCCAATTTCTTTCCAGAATGGTTGGTTCAATTTCTAGCTCCCCTACTCTGCCTGACCTTCCAAAATTCCTATATCCTTGGCTATTCTCATTTTTTGTCATCTTTGCAAATTTTCTGGCATCCATTCTGGTATGCCATTTTCTGGTTCTATCTTGAGATGGAACCTCAGAGTTGTTTTAATTTATATTTCTCTTATTATTAGCAATTTGTAGTATTCATTAGTGAATTTGCTCATAGTTTGTAACTTTCTTTTTTTTTCCTTTTGGAGGGCAATTGGAGTTAAGTAACTTGCCCAAGTTTACACAGCTAGTGGATTTTTTTTTTTTTTATGTGTTAAGTGTCTGAGGCCAGAACTGAACTCAGGTCCTCCTGACTCTGGAGCTGGTGCTTTACTCACTGCGCCACCTAGCCTGAGAATGAGAGTTTCTTAAAAGAAGGGACTTATATTGATTTTGTCTTTGTATCTCCAGTCCCTAGCATATAGGAGATGTTTAATATGTGCTAGTTGGTTTGGATTTGAGATCATGCTGTATAGCTTTGGGACAGTGAGTAGAGTGTGTGCTAGTGAGAGAGCATGATGGAAATCTTTGCTGATTGGATCTAGGTCTCACTGTGGGGCCTGAGAATGTTCATATGTATCTGTTTTGGTTAGAGGTCAGGGCTCATATCGCTCCAGAATCCGTGAATGTTGTGAATCAGAATTACTGAAGTAAATAATTATGAGAGCTGTGGTCAAATTCTGCTTGATGTTGCCACCCTGAAGGAATCAGTTGAACTAACTCCTGATTTCACATTTGTATTGAAGGGTACCCAGAAGCAGGTATTGGACGTGCATAGCACAAATTATTAAATATTATTATGGGATTATGCAAGCTTAAATATACTATCTTAGTTGATATAGTGTGTTTGTTCATTGTTTTCCAGCTGATGTACAGTACAAATCTTCACTACCTTATTGATGACTTTCTTTTTTCTTTCTGCTCTTGCTTCTTCAGTCTTGCCTATACACTGTTTTCTCCCTTTCCCCTAATTGTGACTCACTGTAGCCAATACTGATGTTATTATCTCAGATTTCAGTCTGAGGATTCTGGAAAAGGACATTTGTCTTGTCACTTGAAGCTAAAAGGGAACACAACTGTCTGCAACTGTTAATTATGCTATGGGCTAAAGATAAGAAAAGACAGGAATCAATCAATAAACAAGATTTCTAACACCTATTGTGTGCCAGACACTGAACTAGGAGTTGGAGATGCAAAAATAAAATTAAAATGATCTGCTTTCAAAAAACTTATGCTCTATTGGAGGAAATAGAATGTACATAAATAAGTACAGAAAGAGTTTTTGCAGAATGATAAAAGGTAATTTTGGGAATCAGGCCACTAACTGCTTGGGGATCAGGAAAGACCTCATGGAAAAACTGGTACTTGTTCTGAGTCTTGAAAGAAGTGTAGAAGTAAGGGGTTGTAAGTGGCAGAGATGAGGAGGAAGTACATTTCAATCATAGGGAATAATAGGGCAAGGGCATGTTATGTCTGTCTCCTAATGGTTTGCCATTTTTGAAGACGAGTAAGAAGGCCAGTGTGTCTGGATTGTAGAGTGTGAAATGGAAGCTGGAAAGATAGATTGGGAAGAAGTGGTAGAAACCTTTAAATGTTATAGTGTCTTGGTAGAGACTAGCCTCTGAGTGGGGTAGAATGTGAATAGAAGACAAGTAATGTGTATAATTTGCAGAGTGAGTAGAGTGACTAAGAGAGAGAGAGAACAGTATAATGAATAAGAATGAGTTCTGCTTGGAGGTGGGAGGGACTGTTGGGAGCCCTAGAAGTTTGTGCTTTGATATGTAGTAGAGCAGCTTAGTGTCACAGTGGATAAAGTTCTATATCTAGAGTCAGGAAGACTCGTATTTATGAATTCATATCTGGCCTTAGACACTTATTTGCTGTGTGACCCTGGGCAAGTCACTTAACCCTGTTTGCCTTAGTTTCCTAATCTATAAAACGAGCTGGAGAAGGAAATGGTAAACCACTGCAGTATCTTTGCCAAGAAAACCCCAAATGGGATCACAAAGAGTTGGACACAATTGCAGAACAATTGAACGACAACAACAAAATTAGTAGGAGTGAGTATGTTCATGGGACAAAGAAAGCAAAGGTCTATCTGGATGCTTGGAGATCTAGCATATTGTAAGGATATTCAGTATTTGTTATGGCTGGGGTCTGCAGCTTCTTAATCATACTGGAGTTAGGTGTGAGAATAAGCACATGAAGCAGACAGTTGTCCTATGTTCTATGATTTATTGTCCCCCATCAGTTCCAGTAATACCAGTACTGGGGCTCAGTGACTGGCCATTAATCAGATATTTTTCTTATTTCTTATCTGAATCCATGAGTTCCTGAACTCTTCTAGTTTGTAAGAGAAGAATTAATTACTGGTGTGTATGGAGGGAGGGTGGGGAGAGATGGTGGTGATAGTGCTGTTGTTAGTGGTACTCATTGGTGTTAAATAAATGTATATAGAACACCAGGTATGAGTGATAGCTGTGTGACTCTCATTGAAATCCCTAAAGTCAGGTTACTTATAATTCTACCTTTCTAGTTTCTTTCTCAAATTACCATTGTATTTAGATTAGGGAGATGGAGGGCAGATCTTCTTAGGCCTGAAGACTATCAAGATTTTCCTTAAAATAACTGTATTCGTTGGTATATATATATGTATTATATATGCATGTGTGTAATATGTGTGTATATATGCACATATATTTGTATGTGCATGTGTATATATGTATATGCACATATATGCATATATATGCGTGTATATATGTATATGTGTGTATATGAGTGAAAAGGATTAGTACAGATATGCTCGCTGATTTCTGAATTATAGTAAGACTTATCCTTCTTCCCTTGCTTCTTTCTATTACCCAACTATCTAAACCAGAAGTGTCAAATCTTAGTGGCAGGACTAGATTAAAATATAATTGGAAAATGTTTAACAAAATAATTTTTAAAATTCAATACGGCATAGACAATGTTATTTTGTGGTTTTCTAAGACAATATGCAGCAGTAGGAACACGTTTCTATTTGAGTTTGACACCACTGGTCTAAACAACCAAATGGAGATAGCTTTTCCCACAAGTTATTTGGTATATTAATTTTGTCTCAGTGTGATATACTGCACTAGCTTGAAAGGAATACTTTTATGAAGCAGTCAGTTTGGCTGTAGTCACAGGTTTATATCTTCACTCAGTGTAGCAAACAAATGTGACAAACAGTTATCAGTTGTGAAGATTAAGCAAATAAGCTATTAACAAAAAGGCAGAGGAGGAAGGATTTCACTTAAATCAGATTTAAAGGACAAGAAGAATTTTATTGTATCCTGCAGAACATGTCATCTTTTTCTTTTCTTCCAGCCCAGTACACCCATTTATGTACAAAATGCATTTTTTTGCTCTAAAGGAGGAGGTAAAATAATTGGAGCCATACATTTTTAGTCTCCATGTTATCAGAGGTTGATGAAGGATTTCTTTAAAAAATAGGAGTGTTTGAAGGAGGAAGAAAAGAAGAAAAGGGATATGAAGAGGCAGAGGGGAATCCTAAACCATATCAGGAGGTTGGAAAATAGATGAATGTGACAGAGAAGAAAGACAATAGGGATGACAGCTGAATATATGGAATCAAACAGTCAGTGTGAGTTTATCTTCCTGGATCTTCTCAGGAATAACATATATATTTTTAAATCCCAGTACATGGTGATATGAGTACCATCAACTAAGAAATCACCTATTAATAGTCATAGGCAGAAGAGAAGGCTATAGGTGATTACTAATTCCTTCCTAAGAGGTACAAGAACAACTATTAGTCAACCTGATATCAGCAGAGATCAATTGTCTTCCAAGGTATGTTTCTGGGATATGACATATAGCCTCCTGAGACTTGTCAAAACTGATTATCACTACCTACTCCCTGTGATTCTTGTGGGGATAAATAATACTGTCAAGATTATGATGATGATGAAGATAATGTCATATTTATTAGACTTTCAATTATGCAAAATGTTTGACATCCATTATAGCATTAAATCAGAAGCCACTGAGAAAATGTGGAGCAGAGTAAAGATGGCAGAGTAGAAACAGGACTTCTGTGGGGCTCTGGCTCCCACCTCTTCCAATTCATGTAAAAAATGACTCTAAACAAATTTTGGAGCTACAGAACCCACAGAATGGCACAGAGAAGCTAACCTCCCACTGAAGACAGTCCAGCAAGCCAGCAGGAAGGGGCAAGAACAGAGCTGTGGGGGCTGAGCCCAGCCCTGTGCTAGCCTGAGATTTTAGCCTCAGGGTGGCCACAACCAGCGGTGGGCTAGAGGGACTTCAGATCACCAACAGCTGTGGCAATTTCCAGAATTATCAATACATAGATGCTAAGGACAAAGTGAAAAGTCAGTGCAATGTGGACTTTAAGAACTGGAAGTTGGGGAATGCAGTCCAGCCTTTGCCCCCAGGGTGAGAAGTGGCTGAGGCATGGTGGCCATCCAGCCACTGCCATTTGGCTGCTTCAGAGTTCCTGGACTGCAGATTGTAGGGGGAACCAAGCATCAAATCTGAAGGGTAATTGCTTTTGCTTTAACCTGCTTGTATCTGGATCACTGTCTGGCGGGGAGGTCCTGGGTTGCATGACCAGTGTGCCAGAGTGTGTGAAGGCTTCAGAAAGGGCAGCCAACTAATAGCTCCAGCAGCTGAGAAAACTCCAGAGATTTGGGACAAAGTTCCCCTTCTGGTAGCAGAGTTCTACTGTGGCAAAAAGCTCAAAAGTTAAGTAATTGAGTGGCAACATGAGCAGGCAAAGGAAGCAAAGCAAGCAAAGTGGTCTGACTTTGGATTCCTTTTTTGGGGACAAAAAGGATCGAAGAATGGAACAGGAGGAAGAAAACGAACTTCTGCACCAAAAGCTTCTATCAAAAGAATAAGCTGCTTACAGGTCATAGAGGAGTGTATGAAGGATTTTGAAAAACAAATAAGAGTAGTGGAGAAAAAAAATTGGGAAGAGAAATGAGAACGATGCAAGGAAATTATGAAATGAGAGTCAACAACCTGACTGAAGAAAATCACACCTTAAAAAATAGACTGACTCAAATGGCAAAAGAGGCTCAAAAAGACAATGAGGAGAAGCATGCCTTTAAAAGCCAAATTTTCCAGATGGAAAAATAATCTCAAAAGCTCACTGAAGAGAATCATTCCTTCAGAATTAGATTGGAACAAATGAAAGCAAATGACTTTATGAGAAATCAATATACTATTAAACAGATCCAAACAAATGAAAAAATAGAAGGCATTGTGAAATATCTCATTGGAAAAACCACTGACCTGGAAAATAGATATAGGAGAGATAATTTAAAAATTATTGGACTACCTGAAAGTCATGATCAAAAAAAGAGCCTAGAATTCATCCTTCAAGAAATTCTCAAGGAAAATTGCCCTGATGTTTTAGAATCAGAGGGCAAAATAGAGGTTAAAAGAATCTACCCATCACCTCCTGAAAAAGATCCCCAAAAGAGAACTCCTAGGAATATTATAGCCAGGTTCCAGAGTTCCCAGATCAAGGAGAAAATATTACAAGCAGCCAAGAAGAAACAATTTGAATATTGTGGAAACACAATCAGGATAACACAGGATCTGGCAGCTTCTATATTGAGGGATCAAAAGGCTTGGAATATGATATTCTGGAAGTCAAAGGAGCTGGGATTAAAACGAAGAATCACCTACCCACCAAAACTGAGTATCATGTTTCAGGGGAAAATATGGTTATTGAGTGGAATAGAGCACTTTCAAGAATTCTTGATGAAAAAACCATAGTTGAACAGAAAATTTGACATTCAGATACAAGAAGCAAGAGAAGCATGAGCAGGTAAACAGGGAAAAGAAATCATAAGGAACTTTTCAACGTTGAACTATTTACATTCCTACATGGAAAAATGATCATTGTAACTTATGTAACTTTTCTCAGTATGAGAATAGTTGAAGGAAATAGAAATGTATATATACACATACATATATGTCTATATAAGAGAGTATATGGGAATATGAATATGTATGTAAATGTGTATATATATGTGTACAGGTATATATAGAAAGAGGGCACAGAACCAACTTAATAGGAAAGGATGATTCTTAAAGGTGAAATTAAGAGATGAGAGAGGAATATAATGAGAGGAGATGGGGAGAGATAGAATGGGGTAAATTATCTCATATAGAAGAGGCAAGAGAAAACTGTTACAATGGAGGGGAAGAACAGGAAGGTAAAAGGGAATGAATCAACCTTATTGTCATTGAATTGGGATTAGGGAGGGAATGACATACACACTAAATAGGGTATCTCACCCTACAGGAGAGTAGGGGGGAAGGGGATGAAATGAGGGATGATGGAAGGGAGGGTGTGCTGGGGGGGAGGGAAGTGGGAAGCACCCACTTTTGAAAAGGGACAGGATCAAAGTAGATAATAGAACAAGTGGGGGGTGGGATAGGATGGAGGGAAATATAGTCAGTCTTTCACAATATATCCACTATGGAAATGTTTTGCATAGTTACACATGTACAACTTATATTGAATTGCTTATCTTCCAAGTAAGAGTGGGCAACGAGGGAGGTAGGGAAAGAATCTGGAATTCAAAGCTTTAAAATAAAATGTTTAAAATATATGTACATGTATATGTATATGATTATTTTATATGTAACTGGGAAATAAGATATACAGGCACTGGGGTATAGAGATCCACCAGGCCCCACTGGAAAGTCAGAGGGGCGATGGGGGAAGATATGGGAGAGAACAGATTGGGGGAGAGGATATTCAGTGGGATCACTGTTTTGGGGTGGTGGGTAGGGGAAAAACGGGGAGAAAATTTGTAACTCAAAATCTTGTGGAAATGAATGATGTAAACGAAAAAATAATAAAAAACAAACACCTACCTAACAAAAATAAAAAAGAAAAAGCACTAGGGAAAAAAAAGAAAATGTCGCTCATGTAATCTCTGGGTATATCTCAACTTTTACTCTCATAGATGAATCTTGGAATCCTGATCAAGGCTGTATGATTCTAATGGCATACTCGTGGAGTCCTGGTTGATTTTTTTCCCCAAAATTCTATTTTAGACTCCAACGCCAGAATACAAATATAGAATAGAAAAAAGAAACAAAAACACATCATAAACTTATCATGGAATTTAAATATAAAGTTAGGGGGGAAAGCACGTCATGTGTGTTGCAGAATATAAGAGAGAATTCAAAATATGTAACAATAGATTTTCATTTCAAGAAAGCCTATATGATTAATAATACTCACTGTGTTGAGAATTGTCCATTTTTCTTTGCTTCCTTGTGAATTTTCTTTTGTTATCTGCTGTGCACTTTTTTACCTTGTTCTTTTTTTCCCCTCCCACCAACCTCTTTCCCAGAAAGCTACAATAAAGTTTAGATATGTTTCTCTATGGCTATACATACATGCACACACATATATAAATATATAATAGATATATAGACATATACTTACCCAAACCTATTCTACTCCTGACCTTTGTTTTTTTATGTATGATTATATCTCTTTTTCCTGTTCCTTCTGCCTCCTCTACTTTACTTCTACCCACTACCTTGCCCTCCTATGATTTGCCTACCCCCTCCAAGGATCCCTCCCCTAACCTCCCATTCCCATAAGTCTAAACACCCTTCTATACTCCTGTTTTACTTATTCCTTCACTATCCCCTCTAAAGATTCCTCCCTTGTCCTCTCCCCCCTCCCTATACCCCTACTATTTTATTTCTTCTGAATTTGGAAGACTTTTATATTTTTCTAAATATATATGTATTATTTCCTCTTAAACCCATTCCTGATGAAAGTAGGTTACCAGAACTACCAGCCCTCCTCCCCCATCTAATTCCTCTATATCAATTCTCCCTTTTGTACCTCAAATAATTACTCTTTTAAGTTGTTCCTGAATGGTTGTACTTTTAAAATTCATATCCTTCTCAGGTTTACCCCAAACTTTCTTATAGACTACCCAATTATTGATAAGAATCATGGAAATCCATTTTGCATTTTTTTTTTTGCTTTTTGGAGGGCAATTGGGATTAAGTGACTTGCCCAAGGTCACAGGCTAGTTTTTGTGTTAAGTGTCTAAGGTCAGATTTGAACTCAGGTCCTCCTGACTCCAGGGCTGGTACTCTATTCCCTGGGCCACCTAGCCACCCTGAGGTGTTTACTCTTCACAGGCACAAAACCTCATCTTGGGATTTTTCTTCTGATCTTCTCACATTGTCCCAGGAGGACCCAGATTATACCCTGTTCTTATTTATCTCCCCCCACACTTTGTTCACCCCAAGGTGCTATTTTAATTGTTTTGTGGGGGGAAATCTTGATAGCTTGTAATTTTCTGACCTACTCTGCCATACTCCCAGGAACCTCTCTTCATGGCTGATTTTTAATGCCATTGGTTTGAACCCCCAAACAGTATGATTCCTTTCAAGGTTGTCAGTTAAGAAACATTTAGTAATCCAGTCTTAGGGCAGCTAGGTGATGCAATGGATAGAGTGCCAAGCCTAGAGTCATGAAGACTCACCTTCCTGAATTCAAATCTTCCTCAGACATTTACTAGCTATGTGATCCTGGGCAAGTCATTTAACCCTGTTTGCCTCAGTTTCCTCATGTGTAAAATGAACTGGAGAAAAAAATGACAAACCACTCCAGTATCTTTGCCAAGAAAACCCCATATGGGGTCATGAAGAGTCAAACATGAATGTAAAACAACTGAACAATACATCCAGTTTTAAGTAGATTTTATAAAGGGTAATTTACAAGGTTGTACAGTTAGAAGAGCTGATAGAAAGAATCCTTCCTCCCTGAAGTCCATGATATACTCTCCCACAAATTATATACTGAGTTAAGGGTCAAGTAAACCCAAACTTAGAGAGCATTTGGGGCGAAGTGTATGTCTTAGCTCTTAAAAAATAAGTCTTTTCCTCATTCATGGGGTACTCAGTAAATACCCCTTAAGCATGGTAAATCTGGGCCCCTTTTGTTCTTGGATTCCAGTGCAAACGTTGCCACTAAATACTGCTGTCCAAGATTAAGAGGAGGGAACCGAAAATGCTTGGACACTGATGAGAAGTTGAGAAAACCAGAATTGTCCAGATCCTTTGAAACTTTCAAGGGCCTTCTCTGGCCAAAGGTTGGGGAGAAAGGAGGAAACCCAACCAAAGCTGGGACCTCTAATTGCCCTCCAGGTGGACCCTTCTTAGAGATTTCTTGAAAAACCATATTTGATCCAATTTTGAAGGATTTTTCAATTTTGGTTAACATGCTTTTACACAATACTTTGAGGGTGTGATGAAATTCTACAACCAATTTGAAGAGACTTCTTTTCTGGTCTAATTTCACTCATCAAATAACTTTCAAAAACTTTTTACACTTAGTCTAAGGTCTGTGATTAAGATCGTTTTGGCATCTAATAACTCCAAGTGGGATGAGGTAGCTGAATATATATCAACAAAATTTACCCTTCCATAAACCTGACTAAAGATTATGAAGTCCTGGGAAAAATATTGAAGATCTTGCTTGTCTTTATTGTTGTTGCCAGTTGAAAGTAGTGAATATAGAAGAGAAAGAAAGAAGTGTGAGCATTTGGTCAAAAAGATATTGTCTGAGAAGGGAATTTGGTTTTTAGACCACAGATTAAAATATGCTATTGATAATTATGGATTTAAGGCACTAAGAAGGGCTAGGAAAATTATATTTGCTTGTAGTCATATGGATCTGATCAGGATTTAAATTGAAAATATAGGTGGAAGAAAACTACATATCTGTACCTACCAGTACCATTCAGAATAGCAGGTACAACACAGAAAGAGTAACAGACCATAAATTCAAGGGAGATAATAGTCAATAAGAAAGCCAGTTATAATACTTATAGCCTCTGATTTCTATATAAAAAAGGCATGGGTAATAAAGTGAACCATAGACCCTAACACAGGCAAATTTATCCTCAGAGATATCCCTGAGACTGGGCAGGATAAAATCTCTAGAATATGGCTTCAGAAGTATATGCTTAATTCAGAAGGAATAGAATATACAAAAGGGAGGGAATATCTTTGTATATTTTCTCATATTAAAAATCCATTTGTGTGAGGATCAATGGAGAGAGAAGCAGAAGTAATATTATCATGTAGGATATTTGACATGCAAGCATAATTGTTGAGTTAGTATTAGTGATCTTTGAAAGATTATGAAGAATAGGAGAAGGACCCCAAGATGAGGTCAGGTGTTGTTCTCAAATTATAGACCAGTGCATTTTATTTTGATTTCTGGTAAAAATCCTGCAACACATTATCACATGGATGATTTGGGAGAATTTAAATAAGAAGAGTTGGTGTTGGATTAATGTTATTTCTTTTTTTTTGATATATTAAATAGACTACCAGAACAGGGTAATCATTTACCCAGATTTTAGCAAAGCATTTGATTCTAACCTTTTAGGATGAATTATATGCTACCAATCCCATGACTTTTTTTCATTGAATTTTATATTTTTTAATTAACATCTTCCCCTTCCTCTTACTTTTCTCCCCTACCAATCACTGCAAAAACAAGAAAAATCCCTTGTAATAAATATACATAGTCAATAAAGACAAATTCTCATACTGATCATGCCCTAAAATGTGTCTTATTCTGTCCTTTCTATCAGAATTTTGGTAGTGTTATCATTTTTTCTCAAGATTCGTGGTTGGTCATTGCATTTATCACAATTCTTAAGTCTTTCAAAGTCATATTTCTTTACAATGCTGTTGTTATTGTACAAATTGTTTTCTTGTCTCTACTCAATTCACTCTGCTTCGTTTAATATAAGTCTAGGTTTCTCTGAAACTGAACCTTTCATCATTTCACAAAAGTGAAATAAGCTTCCTCTGGAGATTGTAGTCTCTTCCCTTAGAGAGAAGAATACTTCCTGCTTCTCAAGAAGAACCAGTTTTTTATATGTCCCAAGCAATGATGATGTAGCATGATGATAGATTTTGGCCTGGGATGTCAAAAGCCATCTTGTCCATCCATCTCATAGAGGAGCAAACTGAGGTTCAGACAAATTATAGATAATCCCCAAGGTCAGTGGGGCATCTTCAAGGTAGTGGGTTCCCCTTTATTAGTAATATTCAAAGATTCAAATGACCATTTGTTGGGAATTGCGTAGGTTGGGTTCTGGATCAGGTACTGTTTGGATGATATGGCTTCTGAGCTGTGTTCCAATGCTGATCCAGTGATTGTCTGTAGGCACTGTCTTGGTATCAAAACATTGTTGTTAGGTGTAATTGTATACTTATGTATTTTCACGTGCATTATACTGTTTAAGAATCATCTAAAGAAAATTTTTAATTCTGGATGTGCTTTTGCTCCATAAGCTCCAAGCTAGTTTCTTCCTTTTGCTCAATTGGTGTGTACTCAGTGAGTGCAAACTACTTTTAATACTAGCTACTTCACTCCTTCAAAGAGTGATTGATCTCAGTGGTATGGTTATTTGTCCCCCTAGTACAAATATGAACCCATTCATGCCTTAGCAGACAGTTTCATGAATTGTTATGGCTAAAAACTAAATTTGTCTAGTGGCTAGTTGACCAATGATGAACCTCTATATACTTAGCTAGATTAATCCTTGAATGGGAGGATATATTATCAGTTTCTAGCACCATGTATAAAGCTTTCCCAGCTTCACAGAGCTACCAGAATTTGAACTCCATTGGTATTACAGGACTGACCTTGCTCAGGTCTCCTGGCTATTTAAGTTTCATATTGTAGTAAAATGAGATATTCATAAGTTATACAACAGTTAACAAAAGGAGATTGTCTTAGCTGTAGCAGGAGGAGGATACTCAGCAAAGACATGCATTGAAGCCATGATGAGTTGATTGAGGTGAGTGAAACTACTTTGTCAGTTGCCCAATGTGGTCCACTAGCCAGTTCTCAGAACCAGACTCAATGCCTCTTATACACAGGGACCAGGAAGTAATGTCAACAACTTTAGTAGCCCATGTCAATTAAATCTTAAACATGGTTTCACTATCTTTTAAGGGAAAACTAACTTGTATGGATTGTTAGGCTATTACTACCACTGAATCCTTTAAGAACCATAGTGAGCCATTGGAGTTTTAATGGTGACCTAGTAGAAATATAGCTAAGAAAGGAAATCTGCAGTTTAAAAAAAATGGATGACACATTCCAAAGGCAAATAAATGAGTTTTGGAGTATACACTGTAATTCCATTGGAATTATCTGCAATATTTTATCTGTGATAAATTGAGTATTAACCACAAGACTGTTAGAATTTAAAGATAAAGACTTTGCTATCTCTTTAACAACAAAGGAAACAAAAATAGTTGAAATACTGTAAAAGAACAGGAGGGGCACATGTATATCCAAAGGAGGTTGGCTGGAAAATGGCCACCCAAGGAGTCTTACGTACAAATGAATATCTCCAAGATGTTTGGGAGTAATACCTCCAGGCAAGGGAAGATCAGCTGGAGGGCAGTAAAATGTAATTATAGGAGCACAAAGAAATTAATTATTCTTTCCTGATTAAAAGAACAGGAGAAAAGAAATCTGGATTCCTCAAGGAAAAAAAATTTAGGTATAATTGCATATTTTATTCTTGCCTGGGGTGCTACTGTATATAAAACTTATTTTGAGGACAACATAATTTATTTAAGTATTTCAAAGTATTAAACCGTCTCTTCCAACTTCGACAAACTTCTAAAATTGCCTTTTTATAACTTCTTACTACCCTGAAGGATGCCATTGGTGTCCATTTATTAACATAGTTTGTCCTGAATCACAGCTTATCTTAGGTTGTCATCAAGACCATGATGGCAGTGGTGATATATGTGTGTAAATATGTGTGTATACATATATTTACATATTTATATACATGTATATGTGTGTGTGTATTACTGGACTTGGAATGAGTAAGACCTGATTTCAGATCTCACCTCAACTACTTGGTCCTTAGCAAACAATGGGAAAGTCACAGAACTTTTCTGAGTCTAAGGGACTCAGTTTCCTTATCTGTGAAATGAATAAATTAGACACGATGATCTCTAGAATTCCTTCCAGATCTAAATCTGTTATCCTACAACATGCCCCAGCAAAATTGCTCCAAAATATTACCCAATAAATATGAAGCTCTCCACTTTTAATGACCTTTAGAGACAGCCTTTTATTCCCTTCAGGAAAATTTTCTTCTCTTTATAATGTCTTTCCATTAAAAAACAAAAAACAAAAAGGGCGCCCCTTGATTAGGGAATGATTGAACCTATGTAATATGTATTAATGGAATACCACTGCATCATAAGAAATGGTAAACAATAGGAATTCAGTGAAGCATGGGAAAACCCTTATGCACTGATAGAGAGTGAAATAACCAAAGCCAAAAGAATAATATATACAATTATTATACTGATGTAAATGAAAAGAACAAAAGAAACAAGCTGGACTCTGATTAATTGCAATTTGACCTTGGTCTGAAAGAGCAAATGACAAAACGCACTTCCCTCTTCTCTGTAGAGAAGTTGAACACCACAGTTGCAAAATAAAGCATACACTTTCAAAAGTGGCTGGCTGTAGCAGCAAGCACCCCAAGCGTCCTCAGGGTTTGCAGCTACCACAGGTTCTTGGATCTGCTTTGTTAAAGGAAAGCAACTCAAAATGGGTTAACAAGCTTACTTTAATCAGTCAGACATATATCGTTTACCTCGTTCAGGGGAAAAAGGTCAGCACCCCGAACTTCAAAGCATACAGGCAGAATTATCAAGACAGAAACAGATCAAGTAGACAGATTTCCAAACTGTCCAACCATTACATCCATACCCAGTCAACATCTGGGTTTCCACATCTGGGTTTTTCAAAGCCGGGGGACTCTCAACAATGGCTTCCCAGAATTCAGATCAAATCACAGAACACTTCTCAAAGTGAGTCCCAAAACAAAGCTACACATCAGGGCTTATACAACCTTCTCTTGGCTCAGAGAATGTAACAACCTTATTGACCCGCTGGCCAATCAAAAAGCATCTACTGAAAAACAAGCCTCCCTCCCCAGGCTTCTGGTGCACTTTAGCCTAGGGGCAGGGAAGATCTTCCAAATTTGCATTCCCATTACACTGGCATATTGATTAGTTTTGCTTAACTCTTTTCCTTTATTACAAGAAAAGATTCAGTGCAATTAGGGATGTATCAAGAAATGACTGTTGTGAAAAAAAGTAAGTTATTTTAAGGTGAAAAATATCATTTGCAAACCTTTCCAATTCCTTTGTGATTTTATATCTGTTCAAGATAGAAGGGAGACTGTGTTATGGCTGAATGGAAATGAGTAACATCTCAAAAAAGTAAATATATTTATACACTATAAAAAGCATTGTGAGCTGTTTAGTTTACTACAGTGTTTGTTTTGGAAGCTTCCTACACAAAGATCTAATTCTGGGCAAGATTTCCATGTACGTGGCCAAATATGGTCAATTTTTCAGGCACCCATGTCCTGCCATATATGTCTTTGCTTAGATTTTGATTTATCTTCTGTGCATATATCATTTCTGCATAACAAATGATAATTTATTTTCTCTGCATTTTTACTCATGAACTCCTGTTATGTGAGAATTAAGCAGCTTTTAGTGCAACTGAAGTCTTTAGATATTATTATAATATTTTTATTTCTAATTTAGACCATTTGATGATTTTATGTCTCCCTCAAATTATAGTTCATCCAGGACTGTATTTCTCTTTGATGCTTTATGGTAGTTTTCATTTGAACAATTTTCTTAAATTAAACCTTTATCAGACTTTTCATCCAGCAAACAGCATGATGTCTAAGGCATTGTGGTATAGTAGATACAGAACTGATCTTTATGTCCAGAAGACCTGACCTCTGATTAATGGTGATGCTGTGACCCTGGACAAGTCACTTAACTTTTCAGCATCCCAGGAAACTTTGTAAGACTATCAGTTGCACATCTTATTTGCATTTGTTTCCTGATTATGAAATCTCTATACCAGTAAGTCACAGATTCAGATTAAAAAAGGGAGTGAGATGAGGGCAGAGGGAGAGGATCATTGTGCTATTTGCAGGAATCTAGGTAAATCATATCTTCAGGTTTCCCCTGACTTATAAGTTTGTTGACTCTCTCAAAAAGCAAAATGCATGTTGACTTCTGGCAGCCAAGAGGGCTGGAGTAAACAGCAAATCACCATAACTCTCCCATCCTCGACTCTAAACAACCATAAAATAGAGCCCTCAAACAAATCCTGGAACAGCAGAACCAGCAAAAAGATGGGGTGAAACAATCTAAGAAACTTGGAGGATCAGCAGGAAAAGTCTGCTTCACTCAGGTCAAAGAAGAGCACACTCCAGGACAGGAAGCATCCCAGCAAGCCCCACTTCAGCAAACCAGTGAAAGATCTTGAGCTCCAGTGTGGTGCAACAGACAAATGCCAACATCAGGACTGCCCCCCCCAAACCCTCCCCAAATGCCTTAGCATAGCCAGGGGAACAGGGCAGACTCCAGCTCTGAGAAATACCATGTCCTTCAGTGGGCAAATAGGTATACTCCAGTGGCCAGACCTTCACATGCTTCAGCACAGCTCCATGCAAACAGGTAGATGTCAACCAATCCTATGGGTGCCTAAGCAATCAGGCAACCTCCAGAGGCCAGACCACCACATGCTTTAATATAGCCCTAGGGAAATGCAAAAACACTCCACTGGGCCTCAGCACACACCAGCTAACCACCACTAGGACCCCAGCTCTGCAACTAGTAATCTTCCAGAACCCTATAGCCTCTAGCAGCACCAGCCACCCTCCACACCACAGCAACAGACATGAGGGTCCTGCATGGGCCTCAGGGCAGCATCACTGCAGCACCAGGTAAATAGCCAGGACCTGCAGCCACTAGCACGAGAAGTCAGAGACAGGTTGGGATGTTGGGAGCACACCTCAAATTTAAAAGAAAGGAAAAGGGCCAAAAAAGAAAAAGATGAGCAAAAAAGAGCAACAAAAAAGAGTCTGACCATAGAAAGTTATTATGGTGACATGGATGACCAAGACACAAACTCAGGACAACAATGTCGAAACATCTATAAAGATAGATATTTACATAGATATATTTATATATAGATATATTTATATAGATATAAACCCCAAAGAAAAATGGGAAGTGGTCTCAAACCTGGAAAGAACTCATGGGAGAGCTCAAAAAGGAGTTTAAAATTCATATAAGAGATAGAAGAAAAATTGGGAAAAGAAATGACAGTGATGCAAGAGAATTATGAAAAAAGAGTCAGCCTGGAAAACTGCTTAAAAAGTAGAATTGTTCAAGTGGAAAAAGAGAAACAAAATTTCATTAAAAAAACCCAACTCCTCAAAGAGTATAATAGCTTAAATGGAAAAGAAGGTACAAAAGCTAATTGAGGGAAACAACATCATAAAGTTAAAATTGGGAAAGTGGAAGCTAATGACTTTATGAGACATAAGTCAATCATACACATTCAAAAGAATGAAAAAAATAGAAGAAAATGTAAAATGCCTCATGGGAAAAACAACTGATCTGAAAAATAGATCTGAGAGAGACAATATCAGAATCATTGGACTACCTGAAAGCCATAATAAAAGGAGAACCTGGATAACATCTTTCAAGAAATTATCAAAGAAAATCACCCTGATCTCATGGAACCAAAGGGCAAAATAGGCATTGAAAGAGTCCACTGATCACCGCAAGAAAGATTCCAAAATAAAGACCCAAGGAACCATTATAGCCAAATTTTAGAACTATTAGTTTAAGGAAAAAATACTACAAATGGCCAGAAAGAGACAATTCAGATATCAGGGAGTCACCATCAGGATCATACAGGACTTGGCAGTTGCAACATTAAGGGATTGGAGGTCTTGGAACATGATATTCTGGGGAGCAAAGGAAATAGGAGTACAACCAAGAATCACCTGGCAAAATTAAGCATCAAGGGGAAAAAAATGGCCACTCAGTGAAATGGAAGGATTTCAAAGCCTTCATAAGGAGAAGACCAGAACCAAACCAAAACTTTGACCTCTAATACCAAGACCCAAGATAAAAGGGGAAAAGAAAACATAAGGGATTCAACAGAGCTAAATAGTTTACATCCCTACATGGGAAGGTGATACTTGTAACTCAAAACTTGTATCACCAACAGTACAGATAGAAGGAATATGTAGGACAGAGAGTAGGGTAGAAGGTGAATTTGAGGGAATGACATGAAAAGTTAAGGGGTGAGAAAGAGGAGTACAAAGGATGCAGAAGAAAAGGGGAGGTAGAACGGAGTAAATTATCTCATATGAAGAGGCAAGAAAGACCTGTTATGGCGGAGGGGAAGATGCGAGGGTGGGTGATGGGCACCGCTTGAACCTCACTCTTATCAGTATTGGCTCAAAGAGGGAAAAATATAATCAGACATTTGGATATAGAAATCTATCTTACCTGACATGGAAGTAGGAGGGAAGGAGATTACATAAAGAAAGAGGGGTGAGGACTCGTGGGCAGATCAGGGGAGGTGGTAGACAGAAGCAAAGCAAACACTGGTGAGGTAAGAACTGAGTTGGGGGCCGTCTTTAGTTATCCTGCTCTGTATCGTATTAGTGGACCCAGATAGCTTTGAAGGAGAAGGTAAGACTGGTGATTTTGCACAGCCCTTCCTCGCTTCAGTTTAGGGTCCTTTTTGAGAACAAAGGAAAAAAACAACAGCTAACTGACTCAAATTTGTGAGAATACAGACCATTGTATAAATGGTCAAAGGATATGAGCAGAAAGTTGAATAAAGAAAGAAAAGAAATGAAGAAATCAAAGATATCTATAGGCATATAAAGAAGTGCTCTAAATCACTTTTGATTAGAGAAATGCAAATTAAAGCAACTCTGAAATACCACCTCACACCAATCATGTTGGCTAATATGACAAAAAAGGGAAAATGACAAATGTTGGAGAGGATATAAGAAAGTTGGGACACTAATGCATTGTTGGTGGAGTTGAGAACTGATCTAACCATTCTGGAGAGCAATTTGGAACTATGCCCAAAGGGCATCCCAACTGTGCCTACCCTTTGACACAGCAATACCACTTCTAGATCTATATCCCAAAGAAAGCACAAAAAAACAGAAAAGGACCTATGTGTGCAAAAATATTATGGCAGCCCTATTTGTGGTGGCAAAATTTTGGAAATTGGGGGCTGCCCATCAGTTGTGGAGTAGTTGAACAAGCTGAGGTATATGCATGTAATGGAATGCTATTGTGCTTTATGAAATGATGAGCAGGAAGATTTCAGAAAAAAATTGGAAAGACTTACATGAATTGATGCAAAGTGAAATGAGCAGAACCAGGAAAACATTGTACACAGTATTAAGCAACAATGTGTGATGATCAACTATGAATGACTCAGCTCTTCTCAACAGCACAGTGATCCAAGACAAATACCAAGGACTCATGAAGAAAAATGCTATCTGTATCCAGATAAAGAATTGGTGGATTCTGCAGATTGAAGCATAATTTTTCCACTTACTTTATTCATTCTCATGGTTTTTTTTCTTTTGAACTGTTTCTTCTCTACAACTGTGGCGAATATGGAAATATGTTTTCCATGATAGCACATGTATAAACTATGTCAAAATGCCTATCATTTTTTCAGAAGAGGGGAGGGAAAGGAAGGAGAAAAATTTGGAACTCAAAATCTTGGAAAAATGAATGCTAAAAATTGTCTTGATATGTAATTGAGGAAAAATAAAATGCTATTTAAGGCAAAAAAAAAACAACAACAAAGCAAAATGCAGTGAGTTGGTTTGTCATAATTTGTTCTTGATAAAACCATGGTGGGCTCCTTGTGATCATTGTTTTATTTTCTAGGTGTTCATTAACAATCCATTTGATAATACATCTTAAGAATTTTTTGTGGGGCTGCTTATCATTCACAGACTCCAGTGTTTTCCTGGTTTGTTTTTTAGTGGGGACTCCATGCTTTCCACATTTATAAAATGACGATAATAGCAGTATCTACCTTATAGGGTTGTTGTGGGGATCAAAAGAATTAATATATGTAAAGCAATTTACAAATCTTAAAGAGAGATATAAATGCTAGCTCTTGTTAATCCCATTTTACAGGTAAGGAGACTGAGGCATAGAAGGGTTAAATGATTTCCCCCAGGTCTTCTGACTCCAACTGCAGTGCTATTCCCATAACATATAGACTTCCTTGTTTTGTAAGTTTGACTTTTTTTTTTCCCTGATGAAGCAAATTATACATATTAAACCTGGTTGTTCAGAAATTGCTAGTCTCCATATAGAACTTAACTACTTTTACTACCCACATCAAGTTGAATTGGATAAAAATATGGAGATCGTGTTGTAAAGGGGATAAATATGGACAACTTGGTTGCCTCAAATACATATTAGTTAGGAGACCTCTAAGGTCCCTTAGATTGATTATCTTTAAGCAGTAAATCTATGATTATGTGTCCATCAAATGTGAAGATGACACAAAGCTGGGGGAATTTCTAATATGGTAAATTATAGAATCAGGCTCTAAAATATCAATAGTTTTCATTTATACAGTGCTTTAAAATTGACAAAGCACCTTATATACTTTATCTCATTTAAACCTGAAAACAACCCAGTAAGGTATCATATTATGAGTACTGTTTTTCTATTTTGCTTATGACAATTGACTCTCAAGACAGGTGAAATGATTTGTCCAAGGTGAGTACACACAATAATCCTCATTTTCCTCGTTCCTCTCCCACTGGAACTTTGGACTCAAATCCTCGAACTATCCTTGGATCTGAAGGTGAACTTTTGCCTTATCTTGCCTGGAACTGGACCCTACATCACTTCAGGAGCCCCATTTCTAAACCACACCACTCCTGATTTCTCCATACTTTACATATCCCTCTTAATGTGTTACCTTCTACATTAGAATATAACCTCCTTGCTGGCAGGAACTATTTAACTTTCTTGGTTTTGTATATCCAGTGCTTAGCACAATACCTGCACATGGTATAAGCACTTAATATTTCATCCATTCATGTCAGAGTCAGCATTTGAAACCTGGTCTTCCTGACTCCAATTATAAAGCACCTATCCACTATAAATTACTGACTCTCAAAAATGACCTTGATAGCCTATGAAAATGCTCCTAAACCAATAAGATGAAATTTAACAAGAACAAATGTATAGCCATACATTTCACTTCAACTTTAGGAAGTCAAAATGAAACACAGATCTTAAAAGGATTTCTGTTTTCACTGGTATGGCTAGCTGTCCTCATTGATGCAGGTCACACGCTCTCAACTTAGTAGGTGGTCTTCTGAAATGGCTGTGGCGCTAATTTTTTTTGAGGGGGAAGGCAAAGCAATTGGGGTTAAGTGACTTGCCCAAGGTCACAAAGCTAATTAAGTGTCAAGTGTCTGAGGCTGGATTTGAACTCAGGTCCTCCTGGCTTCCGGGCTGGTGCTCTATTCAATGTACCACCTAGCTGCCCCGAACCTGACCCTATTTTTAAAAGTTTTTCAACTTGGTAGGGCCTTTTATACTTTGTGTGTTGCTGTGTGACTTTTGAGAGTTCAGGGTTACTCTCGTGACATGAAGATGCATAGGAGCAGGACTTCATTAGAGAAAAGTGATCTATTTAGACAGAAAAAATAATTGCATTCATTAATTTATTCAACAAATAGTAAGTACTTATTAGACAGAGGCACATAGAGGTTAAATAATTTGACCATGTCATATAGCAAACAAGTGCCTGGGACAGGATTTGAACTCAGGTCTTCCTGATTGCAAACACTCTTTCATGCATTATGCCATGCTGCTTATGGTAGACAAAAATGAAGTGTATGAGTGGAGACATGATAGATTAGAAACAACACTGGACTGAAGTTCTGGAGAATTGGTTGCTTCCAGTAATTAGTGATTGACCTTGGCAATATCCCTTAATTCCTGTAGGCCCTAGTTCCTTCATTTATAAAATAAACAGTTAAGAATAGAACTTCTCCAACTCTAAAATTTTGTGATTATAGTAGGTGCCAATAAATGCTGCTGAATGAATGAGTGAATGATTGTACTCTCCCCAAGAAACTCAAAATCTAGCTGAAGGAGAATTTATAAATGTATGAAACAGATAACACTATAAAGCTAAATATTTATATTAAAGACTAAAATGATTAATACACACAGCAAGTGCTGTAAGAGGACAGAGTAAAAAGAGATCAGCTGTCCTCCATGACTAAAACTAGATGGATGGATTTGGCTTGGTAGTGAGGAGAGAGGAGGAGAACATTTCAGGGGCTTAGAACATCATGAACTTGACTTTGGATGTGAGAAAAAGTAAATATGTTAATCTGGCTAGAGCTGAGGATTCATGTTAAGAGTAGTGTGGGGTCAGGTGGGGAAGAATAGAGTTAGAAAGATGCCTTAATGGAGTAATTACAGAAGAAAGGGTTTTGGGGGATAAATCTAGTAAAGGCAGATTGTATAAGACCTTTAAATGTCAGTCTGAGGAATTTAGCTTTCCTCTTACAGACATTGTGGAGCGATTCAAGATTTTTTTATTCACGGAGCATCATGACAAAAGTAATATTTTAGGAAAATTAGTGTGATTGGCATGATCAAGATGGATTGGAGAGAGGAGCAGCTGGGGATGAAAAAACCACTTAAAGAAGCATTCAGACCACTTAAAGAAGCATTCAAGAGTGACACAATAATATTTCAGACCTGAATGGTGACATTAGTAGTGAAGAGAAGGGAGTACTAACAAAATTAATTTGGAAGAACAAAAGGTTTTGACTTTTAAGAGAAATACTGCAAAAAAAAAGTTGGAATAAAAGACATAGCATTCAAACTAGCTTCAAACTATACTGTAAAGCAGTAACTATCAAAACCACTTAATAGTGATTTAACTTGTGAAAATTAGACCAGTGGAAAGTTGTAAATAAGCAAAAACCAGGACTCCTTCTTCTGTAAAAGCTGCTTGGAAGACTGGAAGTAGCTTGGAAGAAATCAAGTTTAGAACCATTTCTTATGTTGTTGTTCAGTCATTTTTTCAGTTATGTTGGACTCTTTGTGACCCCATTCATGGTTTTCATGGTAGAGATACTGAAGTAGTTTGCTGTTTCCTTCCCCTCGTTTTACAGATGAGGAAACTGAGGCAAACAGGATTAAGTGACTTGCCTAGGCACACAACTGTTAAGTGTCTGAGGTCAGATTTGAACTTAGGAAAATGTTTTCCTGACACCTGTTTGGCACTCTATCCATTGTGTCACCAGTTTCTTATACCATATACCAGAATAAACTCCAAATGGATGTCTAATCTCAATGTAAAAAAATCAAATCATTAAAAAATAGAGAATGGAAGGAGATACCTTTTATAACTATTGACAATGGAGAAAATTCATATCAACAAGGAAAATAAAAATGATTATAAAAGGAAATTGGACAGTTTTGATTATATAAAAACATGTATACAAAGAAAGAAATGCAGATATAAGAATAAAAGTTGTCTAGTGTAAACGATTTACATAATATATCCCTAATATCCAATATATATTAGGTAATTGTCACAAATACAGAAGGCCAAGAGTCACTTTCCAGTAGATGTTATTAAAGAATTTAAATAGTTTTCAAAAGAATAATTGTAAGCTATCAATGACCATATGAAAACATGCTCCAGAACACTAATGATAATACAGACATCTCTGAGTTTTTACATCACATCCAACAAATTGTCAAAGATGACAAAAATATGGAAAGTTATTGTTGGATGACTGTGGGAAGACAGGTATACTAATAAAGGGTTTGTAGAGCAAACAGTTGACCTAATGGTTCTGGACAAGTTGCAAAGAAGATACTGATGCACATTGATAATGGAAGTTTCCTCACCTGAGTACCTTAACGTAGGATAGAGTTCCATTGATATAGGGAGTTCTCTATTTCAAGGAAATCATAAATCTAGTCCCTATCCCTGTTCTAGATAAAAATTTGTAATTATGTAAAAAAATTTACTAAATTGTTCTTACCCTTTGACTCAACATTTCCACTAGTGGGAAAATATACAAAGGAGGTAAAGGTGAGGAAAATGCTCTAATATATACAGAAGTATTTATAACAAAATCATGGTAGCAAAGAACTGAAAATGATATTTACAGAAATTACAAAAATGTATAAAAGGCATTTAAAAATTAAGTGGATAGGGCATATTTGAGAGATATTTAAGAGTTGATAGAGTTTGGTAATTATATGTATAGAATGAAGGAGCCAGTTTTGTGGGAGGAGATGATACATTTAACAGCTTTGTGGTTGTCTTCTGAAGCATTATGTAAATAATAAGTCACTACACAAATGTCTGGTATGGATTCCTATGATGTCAAAGATATAGAAGTTGGAGTGTGTTTTTTTCCAGAAAAAAAATGGTGTCTCCAAAGACACTGGTTTTCAACAAGTAAACCTGAGATGGGTAGGGATAAGAGTTGGATATAAGGAGCTAGCAATAAGGAAGAGTTTGTGCTTAGGGTGATAATTGTGATGAGGGAAATGTGTAAAATATGTCTCATATCCATCCTTTTTTCTTTACTCTTTCTGCCACCACAAACACCAGACCAGTCCTTTATCACCTCTTTCTGATATCCTATAATGGCATGACCTTCCTCCCTCTAGTGTCTCGAGTCCATTCTTTATATAATCTCCAAAATAATCTTGACTGTGTTACTCCCTTGTTAAAGAACCTTCTATAGTTTCCTGTTACCTCTTGGATAAAATACAAAGTCCTTAACTGATACCTAAGACCCTCAGCAATTTTAATCCAACCTATACATCTAGGCTTATTTCAAATAATTCTCCTCTACATTCCAGCCAAACTATTAGCTTTTACTCTATGTTGATCTACCATCTTCTACCTCTGTGCAGTCATGTAGATCGTCCTCCTTGAATGAAATGCCCTTCCTCCAACTCTCAACCTGTGGAAGCGCTAAAGGTTCAGTTCAGTTATCACCGTCTCTCTGATGCCAGCTAGAGTTTATCTCCCCTTTCTCAAATTTTCTCAGGGTTATTCATTTTGATCTCTTGTTGTATTGTACACCATGGCCCCAGTGGACTTAAAAAAGGCAGTCTCTGAGCTCAAATGTTGCTAGGGTCTAGCCTGAACCACTTCATCCAAGTGAGAAGGTCAGGAACTCTCTCATTATGCTTTTTCCCTAGGTAGGTAGGTTATAGAATACAAATGTTTTGCAGCAGTGAGGAAGAAGATGGCAGGAAAGAGAATATTATGGTAACTACAATGGGAATGACTGTCAAGCGTAAGGAGATAGAAATTTAAGACGAGCAGAGACGTTTTGTTGTAGAGTCAAGAATGGAATACCGAGGTCACAGATAGCACCACCACTTCCCTTCCAGCATTACTTAGATGTAATTCCTTCAGAAGAAAAAAAGAATTCAGAAGAAAAAGCTTCTTTTAGAAGGCTAATGGATGTCACTCCCAGGCAACCTGATTCCAAGAATTCTATCAGTTGGCAAGAGTTGGCAGCTGACTAGATTTGGAGGGGGAGGGGGAGTCAGGGGATAATTCCAAAATTTTGAACATCAATGATTGCAAGGATAAAGGGTTCCTTGACAGAAATGGGACATTTAGGAAGAAATGAGAAGTTTAGGGTTTAAAATAACGAGTTCTCTTTTTGACATGACAATCAGTCATTAGGATTTATTAAAGGTCTCCTATGTGCCAGGCAATGTGGTAAGCACTGGGGAGAGAAAAAGAGACAAAAGGCAATCCCTGCCCTCAAAGCATTCACAGTCTGTTGGATTTGAGATGCCTCTGTGACATCCAGGTGGAGATGTCCAGAAGACAGTGATGTGGGAGTAAAGATTCATAGAAAGATGTGTCCTGTATGTATTTGGGAGTCATTTGTATAGAGATGATAATTGAACCAATGGGAAATGATGAAAACACTGAGTGATGAAGTGTAGAGAAAGAGAAGAAAAGAACGTCTATGACATCCTTGGATCATACCCACATATTTGGATCAGGGCATGACTGATGATTCCACAAGGGAGGGAACAGATAGGAGGAGAACCAGAACAGAGCAACATCACAAAGACCCAAAGAAGACAGTATCCAAGAAGAGGGGGTGGTCAGCAGCTTCAAACGCTGCAGAGCAATCAAAAAGAAGATGAAGCCTGAGAGAGGGTTCAGATTTAGGAATCAGAAAACCATTTATAATCTTGTAGAGAGCAGTTTCGATGGAGTGGGCAAAGGCAAGATTGCAAAGGATTGAGGAGTGGAAATAGTGAACGTACATGACTTTTTTTCTGGGAGTTTGACTATGAAAGGAGAGAGGTGGCTCAGGAGGGGATGGAAATTTTTCAAGGATAGGGAGATCTGAGTATGTTTATAGGCAGCAGGAAAGGAGTCAATGGAGTGGCCAGGTAGCACAGTAAGAGCACCGGCCCCAGAGTTGTGATGACCTGGGATCAAATGTAGGCTCAGACACTTAGCACCCACCCAGAAACACCTGGCCATGTAACCTTGAGCAAGTTACTTAACCCCAATTGCTTAGGGGCAGCCAGGTGGCTCAGTGAGTAAGAGCACTGGCCCCAGAGTTGGGATGACCTGGGATTGAATCTGGGCTCAGATACTTAGCACCACACCCAGAAATAACTGGCTATGTAACCTTGAGCAAGTTACTTAACCCCAATAGCTAAAAAAAAAAAGGGAAAGGAGTCAATGGAAAAAGAAAGATTTGAAATTGAAAGCAGACAGGAAATGATCAGAAAAACTCCTGAAAGAACCAAGACCGGATGGGGTCAAGGACACAAGCAAAGGAAGAAGTTTTGGCAAGGAAAAGGATGACCTTTTGCTTAAAGATTTAAAAAAAGGAAGAAACAATGAGGGAAGCCATTGTGAGAATTTGGGGTGTGGAGTGTGGAGAAGTGGAAGATCATGGCAGATGACCTCAATTTTCTTAGTAAAGCATGAGGCAAGGTCCTTTTCTGAAAAGGGTAGAGGTAACTTGAGAAAAGAGAAGGTTTGGTACAAACACCATTGTGATATAATAGAGATTCAATCTAGGAAGAGAAAAAGGATTGTAGTCCAGCTGTGAAGACCCAGGTGAGATTAGATAAAGCAAATTTAAGGTGGATCCAGTCAGCATAGTAATGTAGCTTCTTTTAGTGATATTCAGTATTCATTGGAGCAAAGGAGGCATTGGGTTGTGGGTAATTCAGATTTGGGTTTTGGTTAAGGATGAATGATAATGGGACAAGGGGTCAAGGAACTCAAAATTAGAGGAAAATATAATGTTGAACTAGTTAACTACAGTATAGTTTCATGATTCTGAATGGAAGAAAGTGAAGTCAGAACAGGAGTGAAGGACTCGGGAAGCACAGTTGGGTAGTGTGTATGGAGGCTACAGAGAGGATGGAGAATAGATTTATGAGAGAATGGTGAAAAATGGAAGCGTTAAGGGGTTTATGGTCAGATGAGAAATCTCACAGTTCTTATGGAGATGAAAATGTTAGAATTATGCTCAATGTCCAATTGTGTGAATTAATTTTATTTACCTTAAAACTTGATGATTTGTGTCTGGCTTTAAGAAGCATTGTCAAGTCTGCATGCTTCTAGCTGAATTGAGGAACCCCGGGAATAGTAGCCTTACTTGCTAGCCTTTCCTATGATACTATTTCTGGGCTATTGGAAAGAACTAGGGAGTTGGCCTGAGTCAGAAACAATGAAAACTGCCTGGCCCCAGACTAAGTTAAAGTAGCTATTGTTTAACATCATAGCACTGAAGCGCCCCCTATCTTGACTCTCCAATATGGCACCCAGAAAAGAAGTAGGGATTCTTAAGAATCTACTTCACAACTTTTCTAGAACCAGCTTTAACAGTCAGAGAACAAACTTGGTAACTTCTTTTTGTAAAAAAGACTTTGATGTTTTCTTACAGCTGTACTTTATGAATTCACCAAGTGAATTTCTCATTCCCATTGACATGAGTATATCCAATCTTTCTCGTCCCTACACCTCTCCCCCAACGCAACCCCCCCCCTCCGAAACTGGACCATGATAACCTATTTGAAATGCCAATATGATTTGGGGTACCTTTTATTGTGATCCTTAAATACTTTAAGGTTTGAGATTACTTTTTTACACATGTTCGTTTAGGGCTGTATGAGATATACTGTCCTGTGGTATATCCAGGGGAATTCGAATTTACTTTCTTTTCCCTTTCATTCTTTCATGAGCTTATTGTCAATTTTCATTCCTTTTCATTCTACAATTTGAGATTTAATAACCTTCAAACTTATTTTTTGTGTGTATGTCTTCCCAGATTGTTTAGGCTTATGAGGGTGAAAAAGAAAGCCATTGGTAACATTTTCTATACTCACTTGCCTCTGTGCTGAATAATTGAAAATAGTTTGCTTAAAGGCACTTATTTGCCCAAACATTGTTAAAGTTAATGGGAGAGGTGTGCTAAAAGGATTCTTTTGAATTGAATATTTTCTGGAAAAAATTGACAAAATTCTTTATAATTTATCATAACTTTGGTCAGTATTCATTTTTTGCTTTTAATATTTTTGAGATGAAGTTTAAAATAGAAAGCCATCATGTTATATGATATAATGAATTTGAACTTTAGGTCAAGAGAGAAAGGGTACTATAGCGGTAAAAAGTATTAGCTTTGGATTCAGAAGATTTGAGCTTACATGCTGCCTCTAAGGCTTACTACCTTTGTGACTTTGAGCAAGTCATTTAATTTCGCTGGGTTTCCTTGCCATTGTGATGACTTCTGAAGTCCCTTTCACTTCTAAATATATGACACTATGAATTTATTGTGTAGTGACTTTCAAAATCACATAGAGTGTGAGTGATTTCTTTTCACTGAGAAGAATCTTGGGGCTAACTTTTCAGGACTATCCAGTACATCACTTCTTAAAAATGTAGTCTAAACAATCTTACTTTTTACAGTGAAATGCTACAATTATTGTAAAATGGAAATATTAAGCTTATTTAAAATTTTCATAGGTCTTGATTTATGGAGGTTGGGACCTTTAAACATAGGTTTTGGTCCAGAGTATCAAATTCAACCTGTCAGAACGTGATAGTACATGTTCTTGGTGATACATTAAAAATTTGAATTACAAAACACCGCTCCAGGTAATGCTTTCTGAATAAAGTTGCCAGAGACACTCCACCCAGTCTCACCCTATGATTACTGTATATTTCGCATCCAGTAACCACTTGTACTTCAGAGTTGTTGCATTCATAGTAATGTGTTGTGTAAGAAAAAGGAAAATAAACCTTCTTTGCTTAGTGTTAGCACCTAAGTACCCTGTAGGTATACCCTTATAAATCACAATCAACTGGGTAAAACAAGATACAGTGTAAATGTGAATATATGTAACTCTGGGCATTGTCCATGGTTTTGTTTTTTGTTTTTGTGGGGAGAAGAGTGGGGGTGTCTAGACTTGTAATTTCATCAGTTTGGGGAACTTTCCATTGTGGAATTCCCTCCCTTCATGCAGATAAATGGAGATCTCTATAATTTAGTTTGGGAAAATTAATTGGGAAACTGAGAGTTTTAAACAACTTACTCATAGTCATAAAAATGGAATGTGTCAGGAGTAGGACTTGAACCCAGATCTTCCTGATGCCAAGACTGATCAGCTATTTTTAGTCTATTGCCTCTTAGTGTTAGTCACAGTGAATTTTAAACTGGCAATGCTAACAGTGATTCCTTAATGTTGAATGGGAAAATATTTCTGTTTTTCAAAGTGACATTTTCTCAAGGTCTCAATTGTAGAATATTTTGGAGATCATGGTTAGTATGTCTCCTAAGTCAGGCCCTTTTCCATCTTCATTGCTACCTAGTCCTGTCTCTTACCATTTCACATCTGAATCTTTGCTACAGCTTTTTCAGCTGTACTGCTTCTTTCCAGACCCTCCCTTCCTTGGTCCACTTTGCTCACAACTGCCTGGTTAAACTTTTTCAGACAACATTTCAATGTACCATTTTAAACTGACTCTCTAAAGCTTATCAGATCAAATACAAACTCACTAGACCTGGATTAAGACTTGCTTCTTCTTTTATTTATTCATTTATTTTTACACAGTCGGGGTTAAATAACTTGCTCAGGAGCGTATTTCAAGACCTGGCTCAGGACTGAGCTCTTTCCCAGGCCCTTATTTTGAGTTGCCTCAGTTTATGGTATCCAGTACATGCTTGATTTTATTTCTTAAGGTTTTTTTGTATCTGGTTTGATATAATATAATCAAGCTAATGTTTAAAACAAGGAATTAGCTAGTAGACTTTGTGACTTTGCTTACACTTCTAGTTTCAAATAAGAACATATACTTCTTGGGGCGACTAGGTGATGCAGTGAATAGAGCACTAGCCCTGGAGTCAGAAGGACCTGAGTTCCAATGTGGCCTCAGACACTTAACACTTACTGGCCGTTTGACCTTGTACAAATCACTTAACTCCAATTGCCTTGCCTTTCCCCCTAAAAAAAGAAAAGAAAAAGAACATATACTTCTTAATCTTAAAATCCTGTTAGTCAAAGAATACCATTGCTTTTGCTATTGGTAAGGGAAATTAAGCTTAAATTTTACAGGGAAATAAATGTGAATGCTCATGCCTTGAGTTTTCTAACAGTCCCCACCCCTGACACTCAATTTTAAAGAAAAATGTCCTAAAATATGTCATCAGAGAAATAATAGGAAGTCAGAATAAAGCAAGAAAGGCCTCAAGAGTGATGGGTCTCAGAGGGTGCGTTTAAGGGAGTGTGAGGACCAGAGTCACACACAGCCTAGGCTGACATGGGTAGACTGCCATCTGCATTGTTGGTGGGAACTTCTAAATCTGTGAGATCACAGGTCCATTTAAGTATTGGAGTATGCAGAGATTCTGATAGCATTGGTATCCACTGGAATAGAACAGTCATAGAAAGAATTATGAAAAGGCAACTAGAACATCAGACAATTGCAGTTTCTCCTGAAATAATCAGATTATTCTATGGCTTATGAAACAGACATGTAAAATGCTCCAAGGATATCTTTACCTGAATATCTCCTTTACCTACCCTGCTTAAGCATCACTTGGATAAATAAAGCTCCTAAAACCAATGAAATGAGTGTTCTTCTGCTAATGATCATGGCATGAGGGTTTGGCTTATCCTTGCCCAGAAACAGAGCCAAGCAACAGAGTGTGTGGCTGTCTAATGAAGATGGGACAATGTCAAATGCCTGGTTTGCTACTCTTAGGGACAAGTCAGCCCTTGATAGCTAGCATGTGTATAATGCTTAAAGGTTTGCAAATCACTTAATGTCTGTTATTTATGTCCATCTGTGTCCATTATGTTCACTGATCTTCACAGTGACCCTGTGAGAAAGGTACTGGTATAATCCTCATTTTACAGATAAGGAAACTGAAGTTCACAGAGGCTAAGTGATTCACATAGCCAGTAAGTGAGTCAGGGTTTGAATCTCTGCATTCTTTACTGCAAGTCCAGAACTGTGTTCATTCTGCTACACTGTGCTGTCTCCGTGGGCTCTAGTGCCATGGATAACTAAGAGAAAAATTGGGAGAAAATATAAGAAATTAATAGTGAAAGACTGGAATAATTGGAGGCAAAGTAATAGAAATACAGATATTAAACTGGAAGGAAACTTAGAGGTGAAAGGATCATTGCTCTATATCTGTCCAGGACTTCAAAGATCATCTGTTCAATCCCTCTGATTGTACATATGAGAAAAATGAGGCAGGAGTTTAAGTGACTTCCCTGAGATCATAGAGGTAGTTAATTTCAGAGCCTGGAACAGAATCCAGTCCTGGTCAAGATGAATCTGTTCTTTCTGGGTCTTCTGTGACTGCTCTTCTTGTGCCAATGAACGATGTATTGCCATAAGGGAAAGAGAGATCAGGCCTTGGCATCAGGAAGACTTAGGATCGAGTCCCACCTCTGAAGAATACTGGCTGAGTGATCCTAGGCAAGTCAGGTAAAATCTCAAAAAAAATTCTAAGATGATGATTTGGAAAACATTAGCCAATCTGTATTGGTAGAGGGGGCTTCCTCTCTGGTCAGCTATATGTTATACAGCCAATATGGAAACAGGCCATGATAACTATGAGCAAGGCATTGTTCTAGGTGCCGGGGGAGGGACAGGGAAAGAACATATAAGCTTTCTATTCCAATTCCCTTATTTTAAAAATAAGAAAACTGAGGCCAGAGAAGTAAAATATTTTGCTTTAAGTTACAAGTGGGAAAACCAAGATTCAAACCCAGGACCTCTGATTCCACATCCAATGTTCTTGCCATTTGTTCCTTTAGTAATAATTCAAAATTATTTCATATGCATTATCTTTTCTTTTTTAGCATATGAGTATTGCTTTAAATGAAAAGAAAAAGTTTTCAATATAAAAAATCTATAAAATAGCCAATTATAAAGAGAGACACTTTTGAAGTAAAAGTAAAGAATTATGATAATTTTTAAAATTTAATTTTGTCCTTTAACACACAGATTCAAGCAACATTAAAAAAAACCTTTTCATGTATTGGTCTAGTATTTTGATTCCCAGTCTAATTTCTTCTTCACATATATTGTTTATGACATTGCTGTCTTGCTTTTCCCTTTTTGATATCATCACCAGCCCTGCAGGATAAGATAGTGATACACTTTCCTTTTGAGAAGACTAGTTTACAATTATAATTATTCCTTGGAACAAGTTACTGTATAATGTAAACATAGAGTCCTGTTTATTCTGTGTGACATTTTTGTTATTATTAAGAATACAATAGTGACCTCAACTATAATATATACATGAATTGAAATCAATTAATCCACATAACTTCAATATAACCATAATTGAATTAATGTAATACAAAATTTCATAGCATAGAATTTCATATGTAGGGGTGGCCAGGTAGCTCAGTGAGTAAGAGCACCGGCTCCAGTGTCGGGATGACCTGGATCAAATCCGGGCTCAGATACTCAGCACCACACCCAGAAATAACTGGCCGTGTAACCTTGAGCAAGTTACTTAACCCTGATTGCTTAAAAAAAAAAAAAGAATTTCATATGTAGACAAAATAATTATAGAGGACACATATAGACTACTATAACCTCATATGTTATCCAGACTTCTTTTCTTTAGTCTCACCCACAACTTTCTTACCTGGAGAAACCTCCACCCGAATGGCCCACTCTTCTGGTTGGCGATCACCAGCTTTGGTCCACTATTTCAGGAGGGTTTCCGTCAATGCTTCTACTCACTCCCTACCCTTTCTTTCTTTTTTTTCCTACCAATAGTTGTCTTTCCCCTTAAACTGTCACCTCCTGGAGGGCAGGGGATGTCTTGCTTGTCTGTACTTGTATCCTCCATCCTTAGCACAGTGCTTGCCACGTAGTAAATACTCAGTATTTGCTGTATACACATATGTACGTATGTATGCAGTTATCGTGTATATATATACCTGTAAATATTAATCTCTCTCCTTCTACCTACATATCTCTGTCTTTTTCATCCTCTGTCTCTGCCTCTATCTCTGTGTGTCTCAGACATGTTTTGAAATAGTCCTTAGACTTAGCAAGTTCTGGACCTTCTCCAGTATTTTGATGTCCTCCCAAAAATGCGGTGCCGAGAACAGGACACTGGACGGAGGTGTGCCATGCGTGTCCTTCGTGTGAAGGTATTTGCTTTCCTGTTGTCTTCCTCACTCGACTGTGAGCTCCTTGAGAGCCAAGACTACCTTTTGTCTTTCTTGCTATCCCCAGTACCTACCACAGTACCTGGCCAATAGAAGGTGCTTAAGAAATGTGCATTGACTGATTGACAGAAAATGTAGTCTGACCGTACTGATTTTACACTATTCCCCCTCTAAATTCTAGCCAAACTGTACACAGCATTCTATTTCCTGCCTTGGTAGAGAATTCTTTGCCTACTCGTCTTCTCATGGGGGAACCCCAGGCTCCCTTCCCGGCTCAATTCAAGTACCAGCTTCTACAGGAGACTTTTTCATATGCTTCCCCCTTTTAGTTCTTTATGCTCCCTTCCTTCCAAGTTACTTAGTGTATATTTTTGTATTTACTTACCCATGTCTGCATTTTTCTTTCTTTCACAGCAGATTGTTTTGTCTTTGTACTGTAAGCACTTAGTATGGTTCCTGGTACAGAGTTGTTTTTCAGTTGTTTCAGTTGTATCTGATTCTTCATGACCCCATTTGGGGTTTTCTTGGCAAAAACATTGGAATGGTTTGCCATTTCCTTCTTTAGTTCATTTTACAGATGTGGAAACTGAGGCAAAGTTAAGTGACTTGGCCAGGGTCACAGTGTATGAGTCCAGATTTGAACTCAGAAAGATCAGACTTCCTGATTCTAGGCCCAGCACTATATCCACTGTGCCATTCTAGCTGCCCCACTAAACACAGAGTACTACTTATTAAAGACTTATGAATTGAATTGGCCATGGTGGAGCAAGGTGAATAAGACCATAACTTCCCTTGCTGTTGGCATGTTGAGTGTTTTGATGTCATAGCTAGAGGGTGGAGTCAAGATGGCAGAGTGAAAAGTTACAATCAAATCCTCTCCTACAAAATGATCATAGAAAAACACCAAACAGAATTCTGAGTGGAAAGTCAAAAAAGTCACAGTGAACCATTTTGCTAGCCCAGGGAAGCTTAGTAAGACACAAAAAATGTCTTTTGACACTGGGTTGGGGTTGGCTGGGAGCTCAGTACAGTGTGGTAGAAATGGCACCAGTTGTGTTCAATGACACCATTGAAGGCTGTACCTTTACTGCCTAGGGACAGTAAGAGGAATGAACACTTGGTCAGAAAGAGATCCCAGGGGACCCTTGTACAAGCAATGAGAATGGAATTGAGTGCCATTTAGCAGCTCTGTTGTCCAGTTCTGGGTCACAGTTCCAAGGTGATCTTTTATCCATTACCCAGATCAGGGTCACACTTCCAGGTGGAGAGGAGCAGTCACAGTGATGAAGGAGTCAAGTTCCTGCCAGTGTAAGGACCAGAGCTCAGAGCAAGAGGGCAGTGGCCAGACTTTTCCATGAATCAAGCTATTTTGGAAGCACCAAAAAACTGTAGTTTCCAAATTGAACTAGCAAATCAGTGTGACAGAAGACAGAAACTTAGGCCAGCCATCTCTTGCTTCTTCCTTTCCCACCAACCCCTGCCAAGGCAAGCACAGCCCAACTTTGTCATAAAGTACAAAGTAAATAAATAGATTGGAAAAAATGATCACACAACAACAACAAAATAAAGAACCTGGCCATAAAAGCTGCTATGGTGACAGGGAAGCTCAAGACACAAATGTAGCAAGGTAATAGTACCCAATTAGAGTGGAACACTGTAACAATTCATTGAATGCTTGAAGATGTATTTGATTCCATCAGTACTTCATAGTTAACTGATACTTTAAAACTGTAGAACTTTAAGGATCTGTGATTTTGTCATTATAGGTGCTTCTACCAGTCAAACAACCTGAAAACTCACTATACTTTAGCTTAAAATGTCCAAAAAAATTTCTTGCTGTGTGGCTGACTGCTGGTGAGGCCTTTGAGCCTGGCCAAGCTGATCTTCAGGCAGTTGACCATAAAATCATAGATTTAGAGTTGGAGGGTACCTTAGAGGACATCTGGTCCAACCACCTCATCTTATAAATAAGAAAACTGAGGCCCAGAAAAGTTAAATGACTTGTCCAAGGTTACACAGGTAGCAGGGATTTAAATAAAGTCCAGGATAGGGATTTAAATCAAGGTCCTCTGACTCTAAATTACATTATTTGCTCTCTGTGTCACATAATCAATCTATTAACTAAAAATTTAATAAGTGCCTACTATGTGCCAGGCTCTGTGTATACAAGGCAAAAGAAAAAAATATTTCAATTCTCAAAGAATTTACATTTAATATAATTAGTAATTGTATAGCACTTTAAGGTTTGTAAAACACTACAATTATCATCTCATTTGGTCCTCACAACAACCCTGGGAAGTAGGTGCTATCATTATCGCCATTTCACTATTGAGGAGACTGAGGCAGACAGATTTTAAGTGACTCGCCTAGGGTCACATAGTTACTAAGAGTGTGAGGTTGGATTTGAACTCATGTCTCTCCTGACTGCAGTGCACCACATAGCTGCTTCATTCTAATAGAGTCAGTGTGTGTGTGTGTGTGTGTAAAATAGATATAGATATACAAAATACATACAAATAAGATAACCTTGGAGGGCACTAGTAGCTGGGGTGGGGTGTGGATCAAGAAGATCTGAAGAATGCAGCATTTGAGCTGAGACTTGAGGGAATCTAGGGATTAGAAGAGGTAGAAAAAGGAAGGAGGTAGAGCATTCTAGGCATGAGAGACAGGCTGTGCAAATGACCTTGGAGAGCTGTGTATATAGGACAGACACTGCAGATGTACAATCAAGTTCACCCAGAATGAATAGGAGGAGAGAGGGCTGGATTCTTTTTTGAAAACTAAACAGTACATTTAATGACCCCAGGCTCCTCTTTAAAACAAAAGCCCGTCTTTTTATCTTCCATATTCTTCTGATAGTTTTGTAATGATATGAGTCATAGAATTCCAGAGTTTCTGAAGACCAGCTCTGGAGGTTGTCATTTTAGAGGTATATCCAAGCTTGAACAATAGTCATTCTTCATCCACTTCATTTTTCCTGTGTGGATGGATAGACTGAATACTTTTAAACAATTTTAGATCCCTTTTAGGTGGCTCTGTAGTGTTCCAGGGCTTGTTGCAATCAGCCCAATATTAATTATTAACAGGATCATATGGAGAATCTCAGTATCTATAGGGAATATCTTTTCCATTTGAACTTAGTGCTAGACATTCCTTAGGATAGGGATTGTTAAGATGCGTTCTGTAAACTTGTTTTTAACTGTATTTCAGTATAATTGTTTTTCTTTGTAATCCTATGTATTTTATTTTACACATTTAAAAACTTTATTCTGAGAAGAGGTCTATAGGTTTCACCAGACTACCAAAGGGATAGATCCATGACACACAAAAAGGTTAAGAACCTTTGCTCTAGGACCATAACAAATATTTGCAAACATACTTCTTTCTGTCTTATAACTTACTTTCTTCCAATAATCAGAGAGTAATTAAACAAAATTACATCAGTTGTTACATCTTTGGAGGAATCTTGTGTAACTGACTTGAAAATCATATGCTTTTAAAAAAAATAGCCAACAACCATTAAACCATGGGATTTTGAATTTTCAGTTTTTCAGTCAACTGTGTGATTGTAAAGATGTGGTCATTTATTGCTTGCTTTTTTTTTTTTTTGCAAAAACCTGCCTATTCCAATCTCATACTATAATTCCCCCAAATGCTTTTATTCTGTAAAAACAAGATTAATAATTTCTTCCACCATCATTTCTTCTCTTTCGTATTACTCAGCAGTGCCCGCTCCCCCAAATTGTACCACTCCTGCACTCTTCTTTTACTTTAGTCTACTTTGGCTGCTGCTCTTCCCTTGATTTTCTTTAATATCATCCTTAACTTCCTCGTGGATCTTACCATGAACAGACTGTGATGTTAGAATCTTAATATGGTGGCTGAGACATCATTGAAGAAGAGAGTAATTTTTCATATAAATCTTGATGAATCTTCTACGTTTTTTCAGCTGTTTGCCATCCTTCTATTTTCATCCCAAAATGCTCTTGGGATGATCCAGATTAATTGGGTTCCCCTCCCCCAGCTTCCCATAAATTTGCTTTTCCTTCTTTTCCCTCTGCTAAAACACAATAGTGAGAATTGCCTTATGAGACAACATTGCACATAATCTGCCATCCCCCTCTGTGATATTTTAAATATTAGGCCAGATTTGAGACTGGAATTGCCCTTGTCTTCCCTATTTCTCCTCTTTGTGGGGCTATTGTACTTTTTGGCTGAGAGATTTCAGTTATTTTGGGTTCCTTATTGGGGGGGGGTAGATTTGTATCAGTTATACGTTGAAAATGGTGAGAATTTATGCCTATGTCTATACTTTTATCCATGTCTCTTTTTTGGGTGCTATCCACAGATTGTTCAAATAAGTCAGGTTGGTATTACCTCAATTTTATACCATATCTTCTTATTTTTAATCTTTCTTCCAAGTTGGGATTGCTTTTAATATTTGCTCTAACAAGTCAATGGTCTGAATATACAAAGGTGCCTAATTTGGAAATAACCTTCATATTATTAGCCAGTCCTTCATTACCTGTTCATAATATATTCAATTTCCTTAATTGTGATACTATTTATTGTTCACTGGGTGCCACCTGGCTTTCTCTTTGGAGAAAGTATTCATGATGCCTAGGTATGAGGCTTCTAAATAAACTGCAAAGACTTTTATCTCACTTGTTTGTTGCTCTTGAACTATGTTTTCCAGTATATTTTTTACTATTCACTTTTGCAGGGTAGTCACAGAATAGTGAAGTACATGGTATTTTAATTGGGGGAAATGGGGTGTCTTTTCAAGTTCAATGCAGAGTATTCCTGCCTCCTCAGCCTTACAGCATTTTTTGGCACATGGGATAAAATTATTTTCATAATGATCACAATTGTACATGTCCCCATGAAATGTTTTTTGTCTAATTAAAATAAATCTACCTCCTCATATTGTTAATTTCAGGACTGCGTTATATACATCCCTCATTGTTTTTCTCACCTATTTGAGTTTTATTTGTAATGGCTACTATTATGTAGAAATAAATCAATTCAATTTAAACCAGAATTTATAAAGTACCTAACCTAATATGAGGGCTATTCTTGGGGCCTCAAAGACAAAAATGAGTCCCATCTCTCAATAATAACCAACATTTGAATGGCACTTCAAGGTTTGCAAAGGGTTTTATATATGCTGTCATTTTCTCCTTGCAGTAACTCTGAATTAGGCACTCATCATGTCCATTTTAAAGATGAAAAAACTGAGTCAGACAAAGGTTAATTTGATTTGCTTAAGATCACACTGCTAGTGAATATCTGAGGTGGGATTTTAACTCAGGTCTTCCTCATCCCAAACCAGCATTCTATCCACTAGGATATCCTAGCTGCTTCCAGGTATGTTCTACATTTTGTTTGGGGAGAAAAAAAAAGACATATTGGGGAAGTACAGTACGAAATATATACAAAGCAAATGGAATATATTTTTTTCTGGGGGATGGGGAAGCACTATCAGCTGGGCAGAATAAGAAAGGCCTCGTTTGGAAGTTGGCATTTGGGCTGAGCATTGAAGGAGGCTAGGGGCTCTGAAATTCTGGCTAAGTGCTAGTGCTCAGATATGATCACTTTGTCTTGGGAATTGAGTTTCACTGTCCTCTGTTAGCAGTGTCTTTTGCCTTAGTAAGGAAAGAATGTGACACAACTTTCTTCATTGCTGACCATCTGCACCACGGCACCTTTGCTATAGATTTATCTGTTCTATCAGAACGGCAGCTGGTTAACAAATTTGTTCTCTAATGCTTTTCCAAGCTCTGGACTGCACAAACATCATAACCTTGGGGTCAGTGCCTCATGAGCTCTTTTTCCCCTTCTCATATAATCAGACTTGTATGGTGCACTGCCAGGAGTCTTCTGTGTGTTTGTAAGAGATCTTACAAAACAAAAACAAGCACAGTATCTGTTCATCAACTGGGCTTCACCTTAAATAGGATTTCCATTGTTACAAAGGGAAACGTGTTCACCTGCAATGACAACAGTTCCTATATGGTTGTAAGAACGCTTTCATGTGGCTATTTGTAAGTAGTTTGCAATGCTGGGGCAGCATGGCAGGATGCCACAGGCCAATGAAGTCTTTTGGCCACAGGAAAATTGCACAAACGTTGCTTTGTGTCTTAATCATTTAGGGATATACTGTTCACGCCCTAATCATTTAATGTAAGGGCAGGACTAGCCGCAGGCAAAATTATTAAGTGGAAATTTGCAGCTTCCATTCCTCTTTTGTACGTCCTGACCCCATTGTGCCTAGTACACTCATGCTGCCCGTGGCCACTGCAGGCCTGTCCTTGTTTTTTTTACCAGTATGTTGTGCTCAAGAATTATCAGCTCCTCCTCTTCCCCCCAAATTTCCACTCCCTTTGTGTCCTTTTCACAGCTAGTAGTCAGGGAGGAAAGAGAGTTTCTAAATACTAATTTTGAAAGCTATAAGGATCTATGGTTTCACTGGCAAAAGGACCTCCCTATAGTAGTCAGTTTATGACTTAGAATATCAGTATTAGAGAGTTGTCTGAGACAAGCAGAGATTTTAGAGATTGGTGAGTTACATGGCTGATTGGTATGAAGGACAGAATTCGAACTCAGGTGTTCCCTTTGCCAAGCCTAGCACTCTCTCTACTAACCCAGGGTTCTCAACCTATTTTATTTCATGAACTCTGACAATCAGGTGAAGATTGTGACACCTTCCCAGAAAAACGGCTTTAAATATATAAAACACAACACAGAATATTACAGAGGAAAGCAGTTATTATGATATACAATAAGATATTTTTACAAGTTCAAGAACCTTAGCATACAACTGGCATGTAGTCTCCCACTTTTGAAGGTGAGCTCCTTAAGAGGAGGGGCTATGCTTTGACCTTTCTTTGTATCCTCAGCATTCTGCACAGTGCCTGGCACATAGAAAATACATAATAAATGTTTGTTGACTGACATATAGACTGACTGGATAGCTACCAAGTTGTCTTTGGTTGGTAACACGATCTTGTGACGAATATGGATTATATTTTTTAACCACTTCCTTTTTTTCCCTCTCTTAGGGGAAATGGTGAGAGGCTCCATCCCCACCTGTTTGTTTATCACCTATTAAAGCTCAGTTGATCTTGTCTCCCTTAAGCAATTTCTTCCTTATACAAATGTCCATCCTCTTTAAATCTCTTCTCCTTTTCTTCTGTCACCAAAAGTCTTATTGTTAAGGAGAAAAGTGAACTGATAAACAGATATGTAATGGCTCCTGTACTTTCATGATTTAAAATTTCATTGACATAGCAACTCTTTACTTATCCAAGATAGAACTTCTATGTCTCGGGCACCTTCAAGAATCTTTGAGGCTGAAAAGAAAGAAAATCCTTGTAACAAATATTCATAGTCAAGCAAAACAAATTCCCACACTGGCTATGTCCAAAACGGTATATCTCTTCCTGCGTATTAAGTCCATCAAAAAAGGAGGAAAGGGACAATTTTAGAGAATCTTGGGAAGACACGCATGAATTAATGCAGAGTGAAATGGGCAGAACCAGGACAAGAATTTGTATAAAAAACATTGTACAAACAAACAGCTTTGAAAGACATTAGAGGTCTGATCAACTAAATGACCAACCATGATTCCTGAGGACTAATGATGAAGAATGTCATGGATCTCCTGATGTTAACCCTTGATAATTTCTAGAAGTTACCTTAACCTTTTTGGGTCTCAGAGTTTCCTCAAATGAGTTTCCTCATTTGTAAAGTGAGGGAATTTTACAAGATTGTCTCTGAGGTCTTCCACTTCTAGATCTATGAATCACTAGTAACTTTTTCATATTTTTTTTCTGTTTTGTTTATTAGTATCACCTTTGAGGAGGAAGTTCTGGAGAAGTTTCCCAGAAGAAGGTCTTTCGCTTAGGGCTCAAGAGAACCAAGTTTAGTCTTGAAGGGAACCTTTCTCCTAGAGGGTGGGATCATTCCCCCCCCCCCCACATTCTCTGGTTCATTATGTTTCAACTCTGGAGTTTTGAGAAAACAATATTTTAAGTAAAATTTAATTGTGGCTTATGTCTAGGGTGTCCACTAAAGAGAATGAAAGTGTCCACTCTAGGAATATTACTCACTGTACAAAGTAATAGAGATCAAGTGGGTTTTTTGTATTTATTTAGTATTAATTTTCCTCCAGTTACATGTAAACAACAATCTTTAACATTTGTCTTTAAAATTTTGAGTTCCAAATTCTCTCCCTTTCTCTCTCCACCCATCCTCATTGAGAAGGCAAGCAATTCCATATAGGTTACATACATACACACATATGTAGTCGTGCAAGACATATCTGTAATAGTCATGTGAAAAAAACATAGATGAAAAAACTCAAGAAGAATAAAGCGAAAAAACAACAACAAAAGTTGCTCCAATCTGTATTCAGACCCCATCAGTTCTTTCTCTGGGGATGGAGAGCATTTTTCATCCTAAATCTTTGGAGTTGTCATGGATCATTGTATTGCTGAGAATAGCTAAGTAGATACTAAGTTTTTTATATCTATTTATTTCATTGATCACAAAAGAAATACATGCTCGTAAGTATAACTTTAACTATTTAAAACATAACCATTGCTCCATTATGTTCTCCTAGGAGGTAGGTAAGATTCCTGGGAAACTTGTGGGTCCATTGAATAGATTTCACTTTCACCTAAGTGAAATCTGTCTGAATAATAATTAAAAGATTTAGGTCTTCTGGCTAGCTAGTTTGTCTTAGGCTTTCACATTTCAGAATGATTTCATCAATGGTCATCTCTTTCCCTGACAAAAATCAGTTTCACACAGCACCTCCTACTGGTCAGCACCTAGGAACTCCCAACATCTTGAACTCCTAACATAGTCACCAAGTCTAGCAACATCTTCTCTAAGGATCATTCTTTGTTTACTTGTGCTCAGGAAAAGAAATAAAAAGAGGCAACTCAGGTCTTGAGGTTTTGACTTGGGCTCACAGAGACAAGTGTATATTCTCATTGCCATATGCATGTATCCATCATGGATGTAGCTGGAGAAGGGAAAAGGAAAGAAATTCCCTTCTTTCAACCTATAAAAATTCCAGGGAAAATACCAAGTGACTTTTCAGAAGGAGAGACAGAGACAGACAGAGACTGTGTTCTCTCCCTTTAAAGTCTATTACCTCCTGGTTCTAAATCTAAATCTGTAGTTTAGAAAAAGTCTCATAAATATCAGACAAATCTCTTTGTTATCTGTTCCTTTCCTATTACCCCTATCTTTGTCTACCTTACTAACCTCCACGTTCTCTACAAAGTGGTCATGCGGGCCTCCTTGTGGCTCATTACATATATAAGTCAACTCTGAATTCTGAGCTGGGGGAACTAGTCATTCCTCATGTTTGGAATGGTCATTTTTCTTATCTCACCTCCCAAGTTCCCTGACTTCCTTGAAGTCCCATCTTCTTCAAGAAAACTTTCCTGGTTGTCCTGCATCTCAGCAACTATCCTCCGAGACTACCCCCCAATTTATCCTGCATATATCCTGTTTGTATAATTGTTTGCATGTTGTTTCCACTAAGAGATGGCAGTATCTCCAGGACTTAGCCCAGTGATTGACACATTGTAAGCACTTAATAAATATTAACTAAATCTCAGTTTCTTCATCTGTAAAATGAGGATAGTGATACCATTTACATTTAAAGCTATTATGAGGAAAGAGTCATATAACTATGTGCTTTTATATGTAATGGGGCAGCTAGGTGGCACAGTGGATAGGGTGCCAGGCTAAGAGTTGGGAAGACTCATATTTCTGAGTTCAAGTCTAGGCTCAGACTCTTACTAGTTCTGTGACCCTGGGCAAGTCACTTTACCTTGTCTGCCTTAGTTTCTTCATCTGTAAAATGAGCTGGAGAAGGAAATGGGAAACCACTTACAGTATCTTTGCCAAGAAAATCCCAAATGGGGTGAAGAAGAGTCAGACAGGACTAAAATGGCTGAACATTATACATAGTATGTCAGTTATTTCATAAACATAGTCTAGATTACACATAGGACATTTACCAATTAATTTCAATACAATTCCGTCCAACTGAACTTTACCACGTAATTTTCTCATTTCATTTGTTATCCTGAAAAAGATTCATTTTACAATGTGCTCAGTTCAATTCAACAAGCACTCATTGAAAGTGTTTTTATTATGTATAAAGAATTGTTTTGGGTTCTGGGGATTCAAAGACAGAGTCAAAATATCCTTGCTCTCAAGAAGCTGAAATTCCCTGGAAAAGGGGAAAATAATAGATCAAAACACTTGGAGAGTGAATTTACATGGTTCTCTGTCTCTTTCTCTCTCTGTCTCTGTCTCTCTGTCTTTCTCTGTCTCTGTCTCTCTGTCTTTCTCTGTCTCTCTGTCTCTGTCTCTCTGTCTCTATCTGTATCTCTCTGTTTCTCTTTGTCTCTCTCTGTCTCTGTCTCTCTGTCTCTGTCTCTCTCTCTCTATCTCTCTCTCTCTCTCTCTCTCTCTCTCTCTCTCTCTCTCTCTCTCTCTCTCTCTCTCTCTCTCTCTCTCTCTCTCACACACACACACACACACACACACACACAGAGTTTGTGGGGACATCACTGGTCTATTTCCCTGAATCAAATAGAATTTTGAGACCTCATCTAAAAACGGAAAGAAAACAGAAAAAGAAAAGAATTCATCTGAGAAAAACTATAGTGGCATTTGATTTATAATTAGCATTCCATCTCAAAAGTCTCACACGGTAAGTTCCATATGCTTGATTTATCTATTTGTGAAGCTCTGAGTTAATCCTACTGGGATTCATCCACAGCTGTGGATACAGGAAGTGTAGATGTGCCAAAGCTCGAGATGAGCTGGCTTAAACCATCACATGTGGCTACACTGGGTGTTGCAGCATGCCATAACTTGGGGAAGAGGGAAATACTCTTAAATACACATATTTTTTTTCCCTGAGTGTATTGTACAGTGATAAAAGTTTCTATGACGTGTCCAGGTATATGTTTAAGATGTGTGAATTAAACATGTAGCTTGTGGACCACTGAGTCTCTATACAATGTGGCTTGGATAAACAATTATGCATCTTTTTCATTGGAAGAAATCAGTGTTTGCTCTTAGGGTCATATGAAATTCACAGACGTGGAAGCTATGGTTGAGTGGGGTCATGATTTGATGCTTAATGGAATTTTTTCTAGCTATATGGTAATAGTTCTATTCTCTAGTCCTCCATGGGTTATCTCATACTGGACACTACTGTACATTCCTCCTTTTGGCAAGGGATAGGCATGAGCCAGAAGGAGTGATTTCTGCATTATTTGAAGGGAAAACTCTAAACTCTTAAAGAGTAGGAGTCAGCACCATATAATTGTCTTGCTTAGAAGTAGAATACAAAAGAATTACATAGAAGTTAGCAGCTCCTTTTTAGACTCACATCCTGATCTTCAGTCATGTATCATGTCTTAGTCACATAAATTCCTGATGTGGGAGTGTTTGTGGAAAAAAATATGCACTCCCTTTCCTCTTTCACCTCGGTCTCGGATGCCAAATTGACTCTTTCATTGCCATCTTCTGGCTCATCAGCACAACCTTCCTCTCCTGTCCTGTTATCTCTCCTGGCCTGCCCCCCCCCCCCAATTTTGTGTTCTGTCTTATCAATGTAATCTTTCATTTGGATCTTTTAAAATTGAAAAGCTCTTGGGCATTTCTAGTTTTTATTAGAAAAACATTATTTTAAAACTTCCAAATTTATCTGTGTTTATACATCATTGCATTGCTATGAGAATCAAATAAGATTAAAAGTATGAAAATTTTATATAAATGAAGACTTGCTATTAGTTTTTCTCACCCTCCATCTCTACAGACATTCTAAGATGGAACTATTGCTTTTGACTTATTTGGTCTCATACATTTTCTTCATTGGAATCTTTTGAATCAGTGTGTTATAGCTAAAGGATAAGTGCTTAGCAGAGTGCCTGGCATATAGTAGATGTTTAATAAACATTAATTGGCTGACTCACTCACTGAATTTGGAATCAGAGGACCTGAGTTCAAATTCTGGATGCGTTACTACCTTTGTTACCTTGGGCAGGTCGCTTAACCTTTCTGAGACTCAATTTCCTCATCTGTAAGGCAGAGGAGTAGGACTAGTTAACCTCTAAGTTCCTTCTAGCTCTAGATCCTCTAAGTCAATCTTTTAAACTGTTTCTTCCCTGCTCTTCATCCATATATTTTCTTTATATAGCACCCAAAGCTCTTCTAATGTGGCACTCAGGGTCAAGTCAACAGGCATTTTCTTAAGTGTTTGCCCTGTGCTAAACCCTGGAAGTACAGTTACTAGCAGAAAGAAAGATATCCCCCATCCTCAATGGGGGATGACAGCATGTAAAAGGAAGCTGAAAAGATGTGGGAGAGAGGAAGAAATGAAGGTACCAGAGTAGAGGCATTGTAGAGAAAGTCTCGAAGAGTCAAGAGCCTTGAGAGGAATGAAGACAGGGCTGATGTGGATGTCATCCTTAAAATAGTGGATCTAGGAGGAGGCAGTCAACCAGAGGAAGAAGCCAAAGCAGCTCAGAGTGCTTCCAGCATGTGAAGTCCAAGGATGGAGTGCGCTCCCAAGGTAAAGTGGCTTCTCAGGCATTGTGGATAAAATCTGGAGTCAGGAGTACAGCCTGGAAGGAAATGAAGTGGTCATTGGCTTTCTCAAACTACATACAGCTCACAAGCCCTTTTTTCTTATTAAATCTATTAGAATAAGCCAGAATAAAATGCATGACATCATAGTAAAAAAAAAAACCATAGCATCATTGCTTTAGGGTTGGATAGACCCTTAGGGATCATTAGATAATAGAATGATAGATTTAGAACAGAATGGGACATTTTTCCAGTTAAGGAAAGAGTCTCAAAGAGATTAAGTGACTTGCATGATAAAGTATATGAGATGGGATTTGAATTCAGGATTTCCTGACTCCAACTCTAACACTTTATTTACTCGAATCCTCTCAGTTTTCCAATGAAATGGGAGACTCAGAGAGTAATCTACTGAAGCAGAATGCAAAGTAAATTGGTGCTGGTGGCTGTCCTTCATTCTCCAAGAGGACCAGAATGACATCACTATATGAGAGTCAAGTTACAGTGTGTTTGACTGTGGCTGATCAGACCATAGGATCTTGGAATGCCCTACTACAGGCTGGGCAACAATTGTCCATGTGAACCTTTGGATGGATTCTCTAAATTTCCGCATCTTGTGTTTCTTTTGAGAGACTTCAATTCTGTTTTGCTTGTAGAACTTTGATGATGGCACAGCATGATGGCTGGTCCTGTGCCAGTGTTTCCCATGTCATGCAGTCAGTTCATTGAGAATGTCCTTTTATTGCTTCTTCTGACCACCATGTGAGCACTTGCCTTGTGTGAGTTCTCCATAAAATAGTTTTTTGGTAAACATGCATTTGGCATTTGAACAATGTCAGCCCATTAGAGGTGCGCTCTCTGCAGGAGAGTTTAAAGGCTTGACAGTTGAGTTCTAGAAAGAACCTCTGTGTCCAGTACCTTGTCTTACCAGGTAATCTTCAGAATTTTCCTGACAATTCAAATGGAAGCTATTCAGTTTCCTGGAATGGCACTGGTATACTGTCCAGGTTTCACAGACACACAAGAATGAGGTCGGCACAACGGCTCTGTAGGCCTTTAGTTCAGTAGTTAGTTTAATATTCTTCTCTCCCACACTTTGGAACCTCTGAAACACTGAGCTAGCTCTGGCAATGTGTGTGTCAACCTCATTGTCAATGTGTACATCCTTAGAAAGAGTACTGCCAAGGTAAGTGACTTGCAAAGTGAATAACATAGAATTAAATCAAGGAGCAAGCATCCTTATCAACCATTTTGCAATGACTATTTCCTATGTCTTTGGGGACTTCAAGTTTACTTCCTAACTATACCTTCCTATCTTTAACACCTCTGCAGAGGGACACAGGCAGTTTCACTGACTTTCTTTTTGCTTTCTGCTGTCTTATTTTTTAATTAACTAATTTTTAATTTTCAAAATTTACTTTTCTAAGACTTTGAGTTCTAAATTTGCCTCCTTTCCTTCACTCTCCTCTCCCTAAGACAGCTTGCAATTTGATGTAGGCTATACATATACAATCATATGAAACATATTTCCACATTAGTTTGTTGTGAAAGAAGAATCAGAACAAAAAGGAAAAACCACAAGAAAGAAAAAACAAAAAAGAGAAAATAGTATGCTTCGATCTGCATTCAGCCTCCATAGTTCTTTTCTCTGAATGTGTATATCATTTTCCATCTTGGGTCTTTTGGAATTGTCTTAGATAGATGTAGAGCTAAGTCTATCAAAGTTGGTCACTACACCATGCTATTGTTACTGTGTACAGTGTTCTCCTGGTTCTGCTCACTTTGCTCAGCATCAGTTCATGTAAGTCTTTCCAGGTTTTTCTGAAGTCTGCCTGCTCATCATTTATAATAGAGCAATAGCATTCCATTATATTCATATACTACAACTTGTTCAGCCATTCCCCAATTGATGGGCATCCCCTTAATTTCCCATTCTTTTCTTCTAGGTGTTATTGGTATTATATAGCTTTTAAAGCCACAACCTATATTTTCAGCCTCCTTGGACATTATTCCTCTTTCTATGCTTTGAGATCCAGCCAAACTGGCCTGTTTTTATTCTTCACACATGACAATTTCCTGTCTTTGTGCCTTTGTCTTGGATACCTGTAGTGCCAGTGCAAAATTTACAGCGCCCATGATCACAATAGAGACCATGACTATAACTATCGCATGACGTTTGATCACAAAATATGTCAAACTCTCTGAATAGAGGATAAAGTTGAAGGATTTATTTAAACATCAGAAAACCAAATCCCAAAACCAGTAAGCTGAAGTACCAAAGATATTTAGAAACTATAAAAATGCTGAAAGCCACAGCATCCTTTAGCCTTCCCACAAACCAATACAAGATCAATAGTTACTCACAAAACTCTCTATTTTGTTGCCTAAGCTCCTCTCTCCCCAGCTGTCTGCAATGGTCAGATTTGCTCTCTACCAGATTCTCTGTGGGTTCTGCTTCTCCTCAGCAAACTCCTCCCACCACAAGCTCCATGTAACTACATTCAGCCTATCAGGGGGCAGAGTTTATCTTCACAGCAGGGGAGTTCTTCAAACTCCTCCCTAGGTCTATTAAGGGGCAGGGAAGATCTTCAAATTCCCATTCCCATTACAATGCATTCTTTCTTTACCTCTGTTTCAGAGTCCCCCTTTCTTTTAAGATCTAAGTTCATCTTCTACATAAAACCTCTCCTGATCTTCTCACCTACTAGTGTCCTCCCTTCAAACTATCTTGTTTATTTAATTACTCCTTATGTTTGTATTTATCAAATTTATATTTATACTACAAATATTTTGTATGTCCTAGTCTCCCCCATAAGAGGGCAAGCTCATTGTGAGCAGGGATTGGTTGGTTTGGGGGGGGGGGAAGGTTTGGATTTATATTCTCAGTTCCTGGAGACACATATTAAATACTTGTTGATCTATTGACTGATTTAGCATTAGCACTTTGAACAAACTGAACCATTCCCTGGTAGTGTTCTTCCATAGATTCTCCACAATTGATCATTTGACATAATCAGTCAATCCAAATACATTAAGTATCTGCTATGTACCAGGCACTATTTTAGGTGCTGGAAATAAAAAGTCAAAAGTGAAATAGTTCCTGCCCTCCGGGAGCTTATATTCCACTAGGGAAGACAAGATGCACATATCAAGTAAGATATGGAAAAAATAAATATGAAGTGGTTCTTTTTTTGGTGACGTTAGCAACTAGGGGGAAGGAAAGAAAAGATTGCATATAGAAGGTGGCCCTTGAGCTGGATTTGGAAAGAAACAAGAGTCTAAGAGGGAGAAGTTAGGGTTCCTAGATGCTTTTCTTTGGGTTTTTTCTCTTCTGTTTATATCAGTGAAGTATATTCAAGCTGTACATTTGCTATTCTTTATTCTTTACTCACGACTGGTCCGCCTTCATTATCAAATATATCTTTCCTTGCTAATATCTCCTACACAATGTATTCTGTAGTCTCAATGAGGCGTGAAGGTGACCTTAGGTTCCTGAAGGCTGTGTCAGAGGACCATGGCATCTGGCAGATTCTAGTAAGCTGGAAAATTTCAATTTTGGTCTTGGTAACAGAGTAAATCTCTTTTCTTATGATCAGCCTACGTTGTTCTTGTAATCAGGAAGACCTGGGTTAGTATCCTAACTCTGAGATTATTGGATATGATCCTGGACAAGTCATTCAACCTTTTTTACTCTAAATTTCCTCATCTGTAAAGTGAGGACACTTACCTCCTTGGGATGTTAGAAGTATGAAATGAGATAACATACATAAAAAGCTTTGCTATATAAATTTTAGCTATCACTTCCAGCTGCGTAACTAGGTGATGAACAAGCCATGACAATCCATGAAACAAAAGACAATATTTTTAATTGCCTGCAATCTAGTGTGGTCCTTCTCTTTTTCTTCCAGGGTGTTAGCATAATAAAACAGAGGAAAAGGGGGCAAAGGGGTCTAAGAATCACAGTTTTTAGACCCTATATAAATATTGATTTAATTTTAGTTACTTTACCAGTAGTCATATCCATAAAACGTATTTTGACTTTCAAATTAATATTTCAGGACATTACTGAAGTATGATTTCTCCTGTACAGTATAGAGGTGAGCAAAAATATGACAGAATGGATAGAGAGCTAGCCTCAGTTAGGAAGACCCATGTTCAAGTCCTGTTTCTAATATAAACTGGCTGTGTGAACCTGGGCAAGTCACTTAATCCCATAGGGCCAATATGCAATTTTCTAAGACTATAAGTTTCAGAGGTGTCCACCTATACTAGTAGAGAGAGTTTGCTCTTTGAGAGTTCCTTATGCTAATGAAATCCCAGGTACAGTATCCAAGGGATGGATAATCCCTTGAAATTTTGATGGCATCTGAAAGATATTAAAAATAAAAATTAACAAAATGCCAGAAAACACAAAATTGAAATCTAACCAATTGTTTGGATTGCAAATGGTAAATAAGGGTTCCAAGGTTGCTTACAGCTTTATGTAAACTGAGTAAAGTCGTCAATTTACTTTTTTTGTTTACTTATTGCATAGCTACACACGACAAAAAGAAAGAAATCCATAGAGATTTATCAACATTTCCAAATCATTGAATTCTATTTGAATTAAGCTACCAAAAGCTACCAAAAGCAAAGCCCTGATAATTCCCAATGTGAATAATGGCTTTAGAGACATGTGAATTTTCTTTGATATTCAACAGCGAAGAGCTCTTTGAAATAACTTTTTATCCTTACTTATTTTAGAGATACCGCTGGTTCATTATCCACATGTGCCAGAACAGGAAGTTCTATTTCCTTAGCACTTTGCCACTTAGCTATTCAGGAGGGAGTGTGAAAACGTGTTTGTAAAAGGATGGGATCCCCTGCCTTTTCTGGTAGCTGAAATTAATTACCCAGCTGAAAGGGTGCCATCTTTCCTTTGTCCATGGTTAGGTAAATATACTGACTTAAAATTGAATGTTTTTCTTATGATTTTGATTTGTAATTACTTGAGCAATGCAAGCATTAAAATCTAGAGTAATATGTTTTTAATGCTGCTCATAGTAAAACCACGGATAGAGAAATGAAGACAACATTAATTGGCAACATCTCTTGGGTCGGATACAGTATACAATTATGATAGATAGATGTTGCTCTTGTTGAGTCGTTTCAGTTGTTCCTGACTTTTCATGACCCCATTTGGTGTTTTCTTGGCAAAGATACTGGAGTGTTTAGCCATTTCCTTTTCCATATCATTTTATAGATGAGGAACTAAGGTAAACTGAGTTGAATGACTTGCCCAGGGTCACACAATTAATAAGTGTCTGAGGCTAGATTTTAACTCAGGTCCTTCTGACTGCATGGATAGTGCTCTATCCACTGTGTGACCTAGCTGCCCAGTAGGAAGGAAGGAAGGAAGGAAGGAAGGAAGGAAGGAAGGAAGGAAGG